>NW_020538325.1:0-38819 GCF_003426905.1 Ctenocephalides felis
CACTACAACATTTCACAAGATCTCATACTGTAATGTTTACTTATCAAGATTTTTCTTCGTCTTCTAACTACGATTGTTTTGTACCTGCCTATTTTTCACGGACACCTTTGAACCATTCCCAAGATCAACTTACATTTTTCAATATTGTGGAGTTACATTATGGATACCATACCAGGGTAAAACTTTCTACTTTCTCTTCTTTGAATCTAAATTAATTAATGCTATTAACAAACGAAATTTTCTTTTGCGTTGTCGTAATTTAAATTGTTACCCAAGTTTTTTTGATACAAAATCTATGTTCCGTAAATTCAATCATGAAAACAACTATTTAGCCATTTATTATAGAGAGAAAATATTATTTGTCATTCCTCGGCGAAATGAGTTACGAGAAGTTGATCATAAAAGGACAATTGATGATAATCAAAGTAATTTTTATATTATAAGAAATTAAAAATATAATGACATTGTGCGACAATTGAATATTAAGTAGCGGGAGTTGATAGTGCATATATCAAGAGTTCAAAATAGAAAATATACCCTTTCAAATATTTTTAATCGGATCGGCCGGTGTAGGGAAAAGTAATAAATACATACCAAGAGATAAATTACTTCGAGAGTCTTCCCCCGGAGGGTATTTAAATAAAATAGTGGTACTGTTAACTTCCCGTAGGGTAAGTTATAGTAATCGTCCAAAAATCGAAATCAAAAATTTTTACATTCTCGACGTTTTGAAGGTTTCTGAACATTTTGGCATACTTCAGAAAAAATGGATGTGTGTGTGTGTGTGTGTGTGTGTTTTGTATGTCCGCTTTTTTTCGTCCACGTTTTCGGGCGCACGGATCAACCGATTTGAATGGTTTAAAAAACATTCGATTCCTATTGATAGGGAGATGTGCTGATTAGTTTTTGGCAAAGGCAGGTCCAGCCGTTACGGAGATATGGAGCAAAAAGTGCAAATAATAGAAAGCGAGTTTTTGAGAGAACGGATCAACCGATTTGAATAGTTTGAAAAACATTCGATTCCTATTGATAGGGAGATGTGCTGATTAGTTTTTGGCAAAGGTAGGCCCAGAGGTTTCGGAGATACAGAGCTAAATTTAAAAAAAATGGCAGTTTTTGAGAGAACTAAGCGTCCGATTTAAATGATTCAAAGAACTTTCTGCTTGATTCAACAAAATAATTGATTTGGAAAAAAAAAATTTTTGTTTCTAATTTTTTTTTCAAAAAATTTTTTTGTAATTTTGGACTAAAAATTCAAAAAATCACCCAGGCTAAGCACAGTCTAAGCGCCACTCTGGTACAAATGTTTACGCAAGTGCGTTTAGACCAGTGATTCCCAAACTTATTGCACCTACCGTCCCCTTTCCAGAAAAAATGTTACTCAGCGCCCCCCTTACAAACTTTCCGAAGGAGAAGTTTGTTTTCATCACAAAATCCGACTCGCTAATTTTATGTTTTCTCGACGTTTCAAGCCATTCTGAATCGAATGAAACCAACATTTGGAAAAAGTATGTGTGTGTATGTGTGTGTGTGCGTGAACAGATTTTTTGCCGTAAATCGACGTTTTCTCAAAAACGACTGGACCGATTTCAAAAATCTAAAAGCCATTTGATGTATCTCGATGAGGACTATTGTTTGTCAGTTTTGTGCGATAAATATCAGAAAAGTGAAAAAATTTTCGTCCACGTTTTAGCCCGCAATTCTGAATCTATTTTGAAAAATCAAAAACCGTTCGAAAGATATTGGTTGGGAATCCGAATCGACGTAATTAGTTTTTGGCAATTATCGGCCGGGCCGTTTTCTTGTAATAGTGTTTTTTTATTAATATAAGTAGTAGTAATTAATAAGTAGTAGTAATTTTTTAGACAATTTTTATGTTTTTTTTTTTGACGGTAGATACCACAGTCTTATAGATCATACTAAAATATTACGGTCCTACAAGTCGTTAAATTTTGAAAATTTGTCAAAGTTTGCAAAAATTTTCGTTTTTATGGCGTTTGTCAAAATTAGAACTTTCAACGATGTTTGCTTAAAAGCGCATAAACCGATTTTAAAAATTTAGAAGCCAATCGATGTATTTCGATGTATTTCGATTATGATTTTAATGTGAGGGAAAAGGAATAACGGGGGGGGGGGGTAGTGCGCTCGTACCTACGGTAAATTTGTTCGCGAAATGTAATAAAGGGAGTCGCGTTAAAATTCAAGCAATAGTATATTTAGACTCGGAAATTAATACAATATCAAAATCGCTATTCCTAAATTACGCGTTAAATCTCAATCCAGGAGCCTTAAGCTCCACGGTTAAGTTGGAATTTCAACGAAATCGAATAATTTTTCAAATTTAGAAATATTTAATGAAGATGGTACATTTGCAAAAAATAAAAAAAATTAAATGCCTTTGTGCTTACGAAAAATATCGAGTCTACTACCCGCGCAGCAAATCCAAATTGCTGAACTAAATCTTCCTAATAAATTGAACCTTTTGGATTCACACTTAAATATTCCGTGCGAAGTAGATATGTTGATAGAAGCTGATACGTTTTCTGAAATTTTAAGTAACGAAAGAATTATACTAGGCCCCGATAAATCTATTTTACAAAACGCGGCATTCGGGTGGACAGTTACGGGTAGATATCAAAGAAATATAATTAATAGCACGACAAATAATGATCATATATCCGCCAATCTTACAAATTCTTTTACAAAAAATCTCTTAAAGAATCCCTTTCAAAATTGGTAAAGTTACACGTTTTAAAAAGTTACACAAATTATAGACATACAAAGAACGTATGAACCATTCTTTTCATTAAACCTTTTGCGAAACAAGAATTGGCGGTGCGTTGTTTTAAAACTGATTTACTTACTAATACACCTATGCAGATATGTTTGAATAACTTCAACTAAAATATTATCTTTATATAATAATCAGTGTTAATTTTAATTTTAGTTTTGTGCTTTAAACGTCCCTTAAACTAACCATCGCCCCCTAAATACACCAAAGCCTATCACCGCCCCCCAGAATCGCCGCAGCGCCCCCAAGGGGCGCTGGCGCCCACTTTGGGAATCACTGGTTTAGACTGTTTATGTACTGGAGCACTTTTCCAATTTTGTGAAAACTATTGAAAAATGTGAAAATGCCGCCAAGCTAAGCACAGTATAAGTGAAAATGTCGCACAGAATTATTTGCAAATGCGTTTAGACTGTGACTATGCGGGAGCACTTTTTCAATTTTGTGTAAATTTCGGAGATCTAGTAAAAAAAACTAAAAAAAAATAACATTTGGCGGTCAACAATAATCATTAGACATTAGACATATGCATATCAAATTATCAGATATTTTATAGAGATTTTAACAATAAGTATAAGTTTTGTTAACATTCCTATGGGTTCCGTACCAGTGTTTATCCGTTAGACGACGACGCGGCGCTTACGCGCTTCGATATTCAGTCTCTATGCATTTAAAGCAGTACGATTGCTTTGAAAAAAAGTTCAGAATTTCCAAAATATTTCAAAATAAATTTTTCAACAAAAAGTAAGTTTCTGTCAAAAATTTATAGTTTCTCAAAAATCAATTTTATCAGAGTAAATTTTTTTCAAAAATGTTAATCTTTTTAAAAAAAAATAATTTCTGGTACGGGAAGTTCCAGCAATTTGCCTTAAGGCACGATGCCATGCGCCCCACTAGTTCCTAATCAATTTCGTCACGTGGCATCCCGTTCACATTAGCTTGTAAACAATTTGGCATGAATTCAGCAGAACTATCGAGCGATGTCGCAAGTAAATTAAGCAAACAATTATCAAGAGCTCAACTTTTAATAATGGACGATGTTGATACTCGATTATAGCCAGTCAAAAGAATTAATAAACCTTTTGATTGATTGAATTGATTAAATAATTTGTCGGAAATGAAAATGATGATATAAAATGAATAAGAACTAGAAAAGGAAGTTCCAGAAACAGCAAGATTGTAGGACACAAATGAGAACGTAGCAGGATGTAATAAATTAAAAATTAATCAAAATGAAAATCCATTAATAATCTCGACAGCCGATCATGTATTTTCAAAAAAAACATCAATGGACAAAGTAAAAACTAATTTAAAATTTTATTGTTTTCAGCTGCCCATAGTGGAAAAAGGCTAGAGCAATTGCAAGGAATAAGACTAGTGATGTGCCGACTCGAAAATTTCCTGATTCGAGTGATTCGAATCAGAAAAAAACCTGATTCGAATCATGATTCGAATCAATTCGAATCAAGTTCATATATGAGCAATTATTAGGTTGTCAAATATCTCCCTTCCGCTTTTTTGCTATTTGTTTATAATACAAAAGGGCGGAAGGGAGATATTTGACAATCTAATATAATTTAAGAGCAGAAATAATATCATTTTAATAATTTTATAAGTGAAATAATTAATTTAGTAAACAATTAGTTCCAAAAAGTGCAGAGATGAATACATTTATATTATATATATATATATATATATATATATATATATATATATATAATAATAATAAACTAGCTACAAATATAACTAATATTTCAAGTGAATTTACTGTAAAATATAACCAAACACTTCTCTATCACTAAAGCATATAAAACAATATTCTTAATCTTACGTTGAAAGAATGCATGTGTATATTATTGATTGTTTAGATCTAATTAAACAGGGGGCTGAATCTAACGTCTTACGAATGATTTAAAATTCAATCCTCTACTCACTCTACTGTAAAGATTGATATTATTTCATTTGTGTGAATTTGCCATTACTTGCATAATTAAAATATGATAATTTTGTATGTGTATAAAACTCGTTGTGTAGTTTATTTTGATAATAATTAAAATTTAAATCGCGTATTTATTATCTAAATGAGTTTTGATATTTCATGAACAAATTGCTCTCAGCGCTTAGTCAAAAATAAACAAACACTCAAGACCCATACGCACAGCATCTGATACGCTGAAACGCGGACACATGTTTCGAACTCAAGTCGGTATGATTCAGTTTGAGCCATATGAACTCGGATAAATTCATAACGACTTGAAGTCGGGATAAGTCGGTTTGAGTCATAGGAACTCGAATCAATTCATATCGACTTCAAGTCGGTTTGAGTCATAGGAACTCGAATCAATTCATATCGACTTGAAATCGGGATGAGTTGGTTTGAGTCATAGGAACTCGAATCAATTCATAACGACTTGAAGTCGGGATAAGTCGGTTTGAGTCATAGGAACTCGGATGGTATTGTTAGACAATGAATGCGGTTAAAGTCATATAAATTGGAGTCGGGTGATACATTTAAGCGTATTAAAGCCGGGTGACTCGCATGATTTAATTCAAGATTTATTTTTTATATTTATTATTATTATTTTTTATATTTATTATTATTATTATTTATATTATTATAATATTGAATTAAATTAAAACATTTTTTTTATATTTATGAAAATTTGTGTTCACACATGTTTTATCACAGTAAATATTTCGCGGCTTGATACGAGTTGATTCGAATCAAGTAAAATCTGATTCGAATCAAGTCGTTAAAAGCTTGATTCGAATGATTCGAATCACTTGATTCGACTTGGCACATCACTAAATAAGACTAATAGCGATATAGACAATATTTTTATTGTTATAAGTTTTTACATATGTTATCATGTAATGATAAATGTTTAT
Source organism: Ctenocephalides felis (assembly GCF_003426905.1). Lineage (NCBI taxonomy): Eukaryota > Metazoa > Arthropoda > Insecta > Siphonaptera > Pulicidae > Ctenocephalides > Ctenocephalides felis. The sequence continues at coordinate 5,678 of NW_020538325.1, forward strand.
TTTGTCTCTATAAAAAAATCAGCATTGTATATAAATTCTTCAGGTGACAAAAAATACCGTATCTTTAGAAATAAATTTCCGGTCGTAATCGCAGAAGCGATGATAATCCATAGAAGCCTCTCTCAAACTATTCATTTATGCTTAAGTTATTTTTTAATCTATGTATAAAGAAACTAGAGTTTTAACTGAACACTAGAGTTCTCGTCCGATCGCCGAGTTTAAAGATTTTTGGATGTGGAAAGTAGGTAAATTGGAGAGCATTTGAAAATGACACGTTGACTGCATTTGTATGGTAACACTACTAAACACTTCATTTTTACTGAGATATACAAAATGTATAACCGGTTGAGAGTTTAAGAATACAATATAAAAAAATCGATTTCGAGATTTAAAAAGATAAAAGTCTTGCCAAAAGATTGTTGAGGAAGGAAACAAACCGTATAGCCAAAACGACCATTGTAAATTTTTCATTGAAACAACTTTCCATTGAATCTCTGAAGGTGTATATAAAATATAATTTGATATATGTAATTTGTTTATGAGAATTCGTGAAATTGATCTGAAAGACACCGACGCCAAATCCTTTTTTTTCAAAATTTCTCAATCGTTTACATTTGAAAAGTAAAATATTCGGCTAGAGTTTATTACATGATTCAAGCAACGACATAAAAACCATGCTCGAATAAAATATAAATTCAAAATCAGGACATAAAATATTGAAATGTATATCGAACCAGAAAATTTCTAATATATCCAGTTTCTAATATATATAATATAAAAGGAGGAATTTATTGCAAATTGTTCAGAATATGGTATGACCAAAAATAAATCTTATGCGGCGTTAAAAATATAAATATATGTACATGTATAGTAGTAAATATAAATGTAAATATGAGCGTAAAATTATTAAGACAAAAATCCTTGTTTTAATTATCAATATAGCGAAAATATGTGGTATTATATTACTGTATATAATAACTAATTGTATTATTATTGAATTGATTTATATAATTTAACATTCACATTACTACAATGAAACATAAATATGGTTACTTATTTGTATTTGAGTGTGTATAGTTTTCCAATTATAAATATTGATCAAATGCAAACAATATATCTTACCGGTTACATGTTCTATTGCTTATTGAATATTTAAAATTAGTTAAATGTATTTTTTCGTAATAGTAATTTATTATCCTCCAAGCATTTCTCAATATTTGCAACTATTACTCAAGTTTATTAATATCGATTGTAAATATCGTCGAATCATGGCGAATTGATTTTATATAATCTTATTTTTTCTTTACATAATATCCATTCTGCTTTTCTCAATTTCCTTCATATATTATTTTTACCCATTTTGTGATATATGTCAAATAACAAATAATTCGGTAAAGATTAAACAGCAGAGATTAAATATTCTGGTGGTGGTGCAAAAGAATTTGTCATCATCAAATTGAATTGAACAAGTTAATCTTCACACGACTTTGAATAATTTTTATAAGCAGTATAGAAATATTTTCTTTGTCAATAAGTCATACAGATAAAATTTTATTTAATATTTAATTCATAATATTATTTAAGCATAATCATGATATGCTTCATATTTGTTTTTGTTTAATTTTATTTAATAAACTATCTATTATTCATATAAACTATATTAATTTATTTGTTCAATACATGGCTCTATTCTCTTCATTTCGTTACCGTTAATCGGATTTATCATCAGCATTTTGTTACATTTTTTTAATTAGAATTCACATCTAATTTTTAATGTGGTTCAACCAAATATGGTGAAATCACATTAGCTGGCCATTTTTCTCTGCAATCTTGGATGATGTAAACATCTATATCATAAAGGCATTATTGAGGATCGTCGGCTTTTTCTTTCTTAAACCCCTTTCCAACTCTTGATTTCAGGAATAGTCAATATTCCTCAACTTGCTCATAGTGCTCATAGTGTCCTACTGTATTTCCTTGGTGACTCGTATATATCATAAAAAGCAAGGATACATATACAACTATTTGATCCATAGTCAGTGAATCCGCATAATATGAAATAATGCTTCTGATTGATCATGTATGGAAGCCCGAAAGATCAAAACCTTTTTTTAACTACATAACTTCCGTCTTCGCCTTAACTGAGGCTATCATTTTATTTAACATATGATATTACTTTATGTAGATAAATCTCTTATACCTTGACTATGCTCAAATCTTGATAGTATCCAAATAAATTGAACATTAACGAAAATATATTAAATGAGCAATGTCATTCAAAATAGGCACTTCAGATGGGTTGCATTCCTATTTGAGCAAAAACTATTGATGTTGTATTGACTTAGTTGAATGTCCTTGTCTATAATAAGAGCTTGGCAAGATTACATACAAAAGACATGTTTCAAATAGTCTGACACACCAAAGGAATCAAATTATTGCCATTACAATGATGGCAAATGATCTTCAGCCATACAGATCCAGTCATAAAATTTGATATATTAATCATAATCATTGTGTATATTAATGCCTCTCCTCTTATTAGTCATTTGTCTGATGCAAGATTAATTCCTTCCATGACCCATTTTATGTCCATGTTGTTTCAATTAAAATAAATGTGTCTTATAACAAATATTAACTTTTTTCTTATTATTTTCATATTTAAATAAATTATATATTTAAATCTAAGACTGTCAATAAACTTAATTGTTTTTAATCTGATAGCAATAAAATCACAAATCGATATTATTTTATTATCATTAATTAGGTACTGTTAATAAATTAAGACAATCATATCTGTAAATTATTTTTATAACTGCCGAAGTATAATTAATGACCATGTTGTTGCTTTAATTTAATAGTCCATTATCTTTTGTTTCATCAACGTAATCAATTTTCATCCTGTAGACAAACTGTTATTCTAATACCTTCTCATGGGTCCAATACATTTTAACTAATTTTACATATTCAGAGATGAATTTCGAAGAAAAATTTACAGTTCAAGAAAACAACTGATGCTTTACCATTAACAATACATTAGATAATGATAGTATAGTACAATAAATAATAATAGTAATTTGCAAAACTGGACTTTAACTGATTTACCAACGCGCACATCATTAAGATTTATTTTCGTTTAACAAGAAATTCATGAATAAAATTATAAATATTCACATAGTGGCAATTCACAATTTAATATCTTATCCTTTATAAATTAAAAAAAAATCACTTTCAAACTATATTCTAGATTTACTAAAACAACACGAGTTATGCTTTTTATGTGGTGGATTGACATGCAAGACTCTTCCAAATGAAAATACAATGTTGTTTAAAATTAATATATTTGATATATTTTATTGAGCAGCCAATATCTTTCAGGTTATGTTTTCCATACAAAAACTAATTTCATTTAATGGCATTTTGGGGCGTGATTTGTCACCTTCTCAGAAATCAAACGTCCGCCGTGCTTAAAGTCCAGGCAAACGTATGCTTATAAATTAGTGGAATGTGTTATATTATTGAATATTGCAATTTTTTACAAATTTGGTATCTTTAATTATTGCTATCAAAAAATTCGAATATTATGTAGAATATAAAAACCAATCAGTACTTGATACAAGCCGGATCTCGCTGACGTTTTTTTCGTCAACGGGTTCTAGTTAAAAAACTAGTTTATTTCAACGATTCAACCTCCTAGGAAGTATTGAGAGTAGGAGGGGACAGAGTTGACATAGAATTGATAGTGTTATGCCTGCTTCACCTTCACACCCCTATATCCTATATTTGAGTAGTATAGAACAGCACTAATAGGATGTCAAGCACACGGTGGTAGAGGCTCGTCGAAAAAATATCGATATATCCATATTATCGATATATTTGAGCGATATTTAATGTTTCGATGTATCGAGGTATCGATATCAAATTACAAGTATTGAAAAGGTATAAGAACCCATATTTTTTATAATTAAAAAATCCTAAAAAAGAATACTTTTTTATACTAACATTTTTTAACAAATTACATTTTTTTGTCTTTGGTCGACTCGATTTAGGGCGTTTTAATTTGGTACCTAAGTTGGCTTTTAAGTTGGCAACTCTGTCTGTCAATGTCATTTCAGTGTCAGTGTCTGTGCTTCAATCAACTATCCGTCTGTTATCCGTATTATAACCTCAACGCGAGCGTATTTCTGCCTGCATTTGAGTTGATTATAGTTCTCAAACAATCTAACTAATTAAATCAATAATTAATTCACGTATGTGAACAAAATAATTCGAGCATTCCAGTCATGTCTAGTGTTGAATGGAACTTTTTCAAAAAAATAGACAAAACGTTTCATGTAATGTGTGTGGGAAAATTTATAAAACCAGTGGCAATACGACGAATTTATCTACACATCTTAAAAATAAGCATCACCATGCGTTTTTGCAACTTAAAAATAAAAACTCAAGGTCAAGTGAAGTGAATATTACACCATTAACAAGAACTAGTTCACCTGTTTCGTCTACTAATTCAACTATTACCAATACTAATAAACCTGCTGAGATAGAAAATAACTTCATGGAATTGTTTGAAATTGCGATTTACGATGATACTGGTGTAAGTATTTTATTTGCGCAAGATCAAACGTAGCTTTAGAATCTAAATATTAATTGTTTATAACCAATAACCAGTTCCAGTCAAATAATGATGTGTAATTACTAAAAGTATCCATATCGATAAATTTAAATTTTGGTGTTTTCACTTAACCTTAATACTATTTATGACGACAAGTGTAATGAAATATATACAAAATATTCAATGATTTTTTTCAGACTGAATCCTCCAAAGATGGTCAGAGTAAAGACTTGTGGAAACAGACTACACTCATAGATATGTTTGAAAAAAGTTCAAGCTATGAAGGTATTTTTTTTTTTAGATTAGATTACTGTATTGTTTACGTTTTAGCTCTATGAGGATGTTCTAATTTTATTATTTTTCTCAATTTAGCAGAGGGTCATAAAACTAGCCAAATAAATCAAGCTTTGATCTACATGATTTGCAAAGACAACATGCCTCTATCTTGTGTAGAAAAATCAGGATTGAAAAGATTTATGAGCGTCATTTGTCCACGCTATAAAATTTCATCACGAACTACTGTAAGCGAACCGTGACGGTGGATATCGAGGAGACCCGGAAGGACCCGAACGGCACAGATCTAGGACGCTTGTGTAAAAAACGTGTATATAGTTGGCGTACCCACTAGTGGCAGACAGTGGTGAAATGAAAATGATTAAATTATAATAATTCATTCAATTTGATCTTATTTTGCATTTTCTTTGTTTGATATACAAATCCTTAACCTACAATCAAGTATTATTACATTTGTCATGGTGCATTGATACCAACCGGCATCATCCGCGGTGTCAAAATACGTTCGAAGTTATAGTGAAATAGTGCAAATCAGTGCAAATATTTATTAATTATAGTTATAATTATTATAATACATTAGTGAAAAGTTGGAAAAAGTGATCAGAGTTGCTCTAAGAAAATACTCAGACGATTAACATAGTGAAAGTTGTATTCTTTTCGATAAATTCTTGCAATTGTTAACAATCAGTTTTGAGGTTATGTCGAAACATTTCAATTTTCCATTGAAATAATGTAAATATTCGCACATTATTGGGCACTCCAAAAAATGCCACCGATGCCATTAAATTAAATAACGGTGGTGAATATGTTCATTTTGGGGTATAGGAAGGTATTCCTATTCTCCGTTTCATGAAGAAATACCTTGAAATCTGTCCCGATAGTATCAGCGTTAAAGTTAACTTCGATGGATTGTCGATAAATTCGATTCGATTATTGATAAATGATAATTGACTTATTGATATTTCAACCTATTCAGAACAGCACTCACAATTATTATGTATTTGTATCGGAATTTGAATCATTGCAATATCCAAAGAATGCCGCCTACCAAGAGTGACGTTTGGCAGTATTTCGTCAAGATTAACAGACAAAGTGAAATGTAAGATTTGTTTCAAAACCTTAAAATCGTCAGGGAATACGTCAAACATGAATAAACATTTAAAGAAACACCCTAATTCTGATGCCTCAAGGTAATTTTTTTTTAATGATTATATGGTCCTTATTTATATAACCTAAAATTTGTTTTGTAGTAATTTAATAGGCGCACGAAACTGATTATTTTATATATTTTTTTTAGTGTAAAAGGAGATAAAAAACAAACGACGATGTCGACGATTCAAAAAAAGTTAGAACTGTCGAATTTACCGAGTCGTGATCACGAACCCCAACCATCAACAAGTACATCGAAAGCACCTAAATCAGATACATTGTTAACAGCTCCTTCACCATCTGATGTCGAGAGAATTCCAATATTAATCAGTGGTGATGGTGAGTTAGAAGAAACCTATGCACTACTTCCAAAAAAGGCAACTTTCAATTGTATAATCAATGGAACGAAAATACTCTTATTTGGATGGAGGAAAAGATTATTTGAAACTCTGCATATGTTTGCTTTATTTTATTTGCGTTGATAAAAGACCGTTTGACATTGTGAAAGGGCGCGGGTTTAAAAAATTGATGCATCAAGCGTGTCCATCATTTAAAATTCCTCATGTAGATACCCTTGAAGCACAATTCGAACACTTTTATAGTGTAATGCGTTTGAAAGTAGAAAATATATTTGACAATGTAGATCACGTGGCATTAACCTGCGATATTTGGAGTGAGATGATGACCGTTACCACTTATTTAGGGGTTACTGCTCATTATTTGCAAGAAGACAAACTGGTGTCACGTTGCATAGCTACCGTTGCACTGGATCAGCGTCATACTGGTGATTTTATCGCTGAAAAATTAAAAGAAATTTGTGCAGGTATATACATCAGTTTGGATAAAATAACTGCAGTAGTTACAGACAATGGCTCAAACATGATAGCCGGCATAGCAAATTTTCTAGAAAAGAACAAACATTTACAGGGCTTTGCTCATACAATTAATCTAATCGCTGAATCTGCCATGTCAGTCAATGATTTAGAAACATTAGTAAGCACTGGGTCTCAACCTCTCAAACTGATTTTAGACGTGAAGACTCGGTGGAATTCCGTCTATTATATGCTACAGAGATACATTGAATTAGCACCAATAGTTCAACAAATTTTGATGTTAAATACAAAGGCACCACCCACACCATCGGCTGTAGAAATGCAAAATATTAAAACATTGATTTGTATTTTGAAACCGCTGGAGTATGTAACCGAAGAGTTATCAGGTGAACAGTATGTAACCATTAGTAAAATAAACCCGATGGTGAACTGTTTGAAGACGCAGATTAATAATATACCTATGGCTGTAGGTGATGGTGATGGTCCCCGTGGAAGGGTAAAAGATACAATAAAAAAAGAAATCTAAAACAGATAGAAGGCCGATTCGGACATATTGAAGATAATTATTTGATTGCAATGTCATGTTTCCTAGATCCGAGATTCAAGAATATCCATTTTCAGGACGCTAATGCTTGTGCAAAGGCAATTTCTTTACTGAGAAGATAAATAACAACGTCTCCTAGTGTTATCGGCAGCGATCATGACAGCGATTCCTCTCTTGAAACAAGAAATTATCTCACACGAAAAAGCGATGTAAAACCAGTTCTTCATCACAGTTTGAAAATAAGGATGAAATAAGCCATTATTTATCTACACAGGTTTCGCCACTTTCTTTGAATCCTCTGAAACAATGGGAAGATATGAAAGTTGTTTTCCCAAAATTATATAAATTGGCACGAGAATTTTTATCGATTCCTGCGACTTCAGTGCCCTCAGAAAGATTGTTTTCGAAAGCTGGAAGTACAATTTCTTTCTTGAGCGATTGTACCGAGGAGGAAAGGTTTTTATAATATTTTAGATTAAAAAATTGTGGCTTTACTTACAGGTTGTTTTTATTTATCCCTGCCTGAGAAAAGAACTCGATACTTTGAGGTATCGATACTTTTGTGTCGATTCTTTTACGAGTACGATACTTTTTTATCGATACTACTCATGAGTACAGTATCGATACTTTCTATTCGATACCGTGTCTCTAGTTTCCCTGTTGTGCTACTATTTTCAATTCAAAGATTCAAACGACAAATCGTTTATTCGTTTTGGAGAAACCATCGGTATTTTATTGTGAATCTCATTTATCTACGTTGTGAAGCATTTTGTTTATAATTAATTGTATTCAAGTGATTATTTTAATTTAATGTGGCTAAGTGCAGTGTACCAAGTTGTGGAAACTCCAGTAGTAATATAAAAATGCATGTTTTTACCCTACTAAAATCAGTACCCCACGACGGCCGGACCGCACTAATATGAGATGTTTTGTGAATGTAGATATCTATATAGTACAGGAAAAATAGCCTGTATTGAAGCCAAAAAAGAACAAAATAATCTTTGATAATAATATTATAAAATCTGTGATTTTTATTAAAATTACTATCACCGTTTTATCATTCCAAAAATAATGTTAAGGCATTTAGTACGGGAAAAATCAAATTGAACTAGATATATTCATCTTCAATATTCGCGAATGCGAATGATGATTTTGACATTTCGTGTCGGCCATGTTTAAACTGAACATAGCCGAGCCGATACGAGTTGAATGAACGAAGTTAGTCACAGAAAACTCATTCGACAAGTTTTGTTTTGATTTGAGGTTAGTTTGGTGTTATTGCATTTCCCAAATTTAACTGATATTCAAGTGACAAAGTGGTATAAAAACATTAGTAAAGCACGTGTTAGCAAAGTTTGGACTTCACAATATATGATGCTGAAAATGTAAATTGCAAGTTGTGTGATAAAAAGTACTCGCGCAAAGGCAGGACCACGAGTGCTATGCGAAATCACCTAGAAACTAAACACAAAAATGAATATGTCGAATTGAAAAGAAGAGAGCATAAAAAGCGAGGTGCTGCTAAAATTAATTTTTTGGCGTCCTCTTCGCGACAATGTACCAAAACCGACTACAAACAAATATCTTTAAGTGATTGCATCGAAAAAAATAAAAAATCGGATAACAACAACACTAAGTCTTTGGAGCTGGATAATTTAATTTGTAAACGCAGCAGACATACAGGAGAAAATACATATATACATACAGTCATCATAGGGAATTCCCAAAGAAAAGGTATTATGTATGGTCAGGGATGGTGGCACTAACATGAAAAAAGGTATTTCTTTATTAAATATCAAAAACATTGATTGTTTATCGCACCAAATTCAACTTGTTAAGGAAGAGCTTTTTACCTAGGTGGGGTCCTGGTTACGATGAAATTGATTTGGTCCCATATTCATGGCTTGATGAAATAGAAGATAAGTTACATTGCAACTACCCGAATACAAAAAAAAACTAAAAAAAAGAGATAAATATCTAGAGAAAAAATCTCTACCAAAGAAAAGCTGGATACCTGGTGAAGTCGAAATAATCTCGAGTGCTGGTAAAAAATTAAACATTGATGCTTTGCTATTGATTTTTTGCTATATAACTAAGGTATTACATATAATATAAAACTCATTTTCAGATACGTTAGAAAGAGGAAAACGACACTTACAGCGTGCTGAAAACACAATAAACGTTAACACTGACGAACCGGCACAATCTACTGCCGCGATTGTTCACCAATTCTCATCTGAAGGTATAAGCCGAGAATTAGATGATATAGAGGTTATGAATTCAGTTTTATCGAGGAACAAACCAAAAACTAATTTTCCTGAAAAAGTTCAACGCCAAAAATTATCAAAAAAAGGTACATCATCATTATATAATAATAATGCGTTGTAGCTGGTTAAAACTTTTTTTTTAATTTAGGTCCTATCACGGGTACACCTGATGGTTTGAACGACTACGATAATGACTCGGACTACGCGTTTTCATCATTATCAAAAAACAATCATTTTTCTACAGATAGTCAAAATAACAAATCAAACGAACTTAAAAGTATATTCATTATTACTATTATTATTTTTATTTTAACTTTGTTGATTAAATTTTATTCAATAATTGCATGTATTTATTCTTCAGATGGCTACAAAAGATTGATTACGACTGATTCCGATACAACTTTCGATGGTGCTTGTAGCAATTGTGGTAATTATTAATCACTAGTTTTTCTTTTTTTTTCTTTACTTTACTTGAAATTATTTAATCTTATAATTTCAGGTCTGTCAAAAAAATATATTGGCTCAAAATTTTTGTAGATGTCTAACAAGCTAGATCGATTAAAGTTCAGTATTTTATATGAAATAAAAAAGCAAGGTAGCAGTATGCAAACGCAAGTAATTATGAATTCATCATTAACTAAGGCTACTAATAGCACATTGAGTGAAGCAAGAGAAGTTTATAAAGAGATATTTCCTTTTGATAATCTTCAAAATTTCAAAAACTTTAATGATCAGTTGAATGATGAAAATGAAAAAGTAAATTTACAAAATATGTTTGAAATATTAATTTATGGAGAGAACAATATAAATGCTTGCGTTCGAAAGACGCTGTCTGAAATTATTGCCCCATGGGGGGTCACTTCTGCAAAAGTGCCACAGCACTACTCTGGAGCTGGTCGAGTAGTTCGTGGCGAAGGTAAACTAAATATTAGTGCAACTAAAACATATATCTGTTATCAGGTTAGTTCTATTCATTTCTTTAAACTTAATAGTATTACGCGTGACAAATTACGATTAGCGTATAAATTATTTGTCTCATTTCATTGTGCATTAATCAATTGTATAATTTCACGCTATAGTTATTTTTCATATTCTTCAGTATTATATTGAGCTAGCTTTACCTTAGAGGTTTTTTTCAACATTTTCTAATAAAATAAAAGTTTCTTTCTAGGCTTTTTTGACGTAATTAATTAAACAAAAAAATATTTCATGTTGATCTTGACGTTTTGATCGATTTTGATTTAAATAACCATAAAAACTTTTTATATGCTCTTGGCATTTGTCACACGATGTATCTATTTATATGCAATATATATTTTATATTTCAGATGTTATACAAAAAAAAATCGGTGACTCGGACCAAACAAAACAAATTAAGATCTAGCGTTGGGTCGTTTCTGGCAAATTTTGGAGACAGAGGTGGCAGTAAGCGTAAACAAGCGTAAATAAGCTGTAAAGTTTAAACTGATTTCTGTTCTATTATAATTATTACTACTATTATGATTATGACTATTATTACTATTAATATTATTAATATCAATATAACTATACTATTAGAACAATATTATTATAATATTGTCTAAGATTCAAAAACTATTATACTATTTTATTTTTGTTTCCAAAGTTTTTCTAAAATGTAAACTTTCTTGTATAAATAATGGTACAATATAATTTTCTTCGTAATTTTATTTTAACCACGCTTGGTCAGCAGTCGGCCACTACTCTTGGCCGATACTCAGTTACTATGATGAGCCGATCCTCGGCAACTATAACAGGATGACGCTCGTATACTATCCTAGGCCGATTCTTTGTATGGGTACATTGATATATCGATATTATTTTTTCAATGTATCGATATTTTTGAGCGATATTTAATGTTTCGATGTATCGAGGTATCGATATAAAATTACAAGTATTGAAAAGGTATAAAAATCGATATTTTTTATAAATAAAAAATCCTAAAAAATAATACTTTTTTATACTAATTTTTTTTAACAAATTACATTTTTTTTGTCTTTGGTCGACTCGATTTACTGCGTTTTAATTTGGTACTTAAGTTGGCTTTTAAGTTGGCAACTCTGTCTGTCAATGTCATTTCAGTGTCAGTGTCTGTGCTTCAATCAACTATCCGTCTGTTATCCGTATTATAACCTCAACGCGAGCGTATTTCTGCCTGCATTTGAGTTGATTATAGTTCTCAAACAATCTAACTAATTAAATCAACAATCAATTCACGTATGTGAACAAAATAATTCGAGCATTCCAGTCATGTCTAGTGTTGTATGGAACTTATGTCAAAAAATAGACAGACAAAACGTTTCATGTAATGTGTGTGGGAAAATATATAAAACCAGTGGCAATGCGACGAATTTATCTACACATCTCAAAAATAAGCATCACCATGCGTTTTTGCAATTTAAAAATAAAAACTCAAAGTCAAGTGAAGTGAATATTACACCATTAACAAGAACTAGTTCACCTGTTTCGTAAACTAATTCAACTATTACCAAAACTAATAAACCTGCTGAGATAGAAAATAACTTCATGGAATTGTCTGAAATTGCGATTTACGATGATACTGGTGTAAGTATTTTATTTGCGCAAGATCAAACGTAGCTTTAGAATCTAAATATCAATTGTTAATAACCAATAACCAGTTCCAGTCAACTAATGATGTGTAATTACTAAAAGTATCGATATCAATAAATTTAAATTTTGGTGTTTTCACTTAACCTTACTTAATACTATTTATGACAAGTGTAATGAAATATATACAAAATATTCAGTAATTTTTTTCAGACTGAATCCTCCACAGATGGTCAGAGTAAAGACTTGTGGAAACAGACTACACTTATAGATATGTTTGAAAAAAGTTCAAGCTATGAAGGTATTTTTTTTTAGATTGGATTACTGTATTGTTTACATTTTAGTTCTATGAGGATGTTCTAATTTTATTATTTTTCTCAATTTAGCAGAGGGTCATAAAACTAGCCAAATAAATCAAGCTTTGATCTACATGATTTGCAAAGACAACATGCCTCTATCTTGTGTAGAAAAATCAGGATTGAAAAGATTTATGAGCGTCATTTGTCTACGCTATAAAATTTCATCACGAACTACTGTAAGCGAAATAGATATTAAATTATTATCTTATCCTTTTTATTTTTAAATATTATTTTATTATTCATTTCTCATTCCAGATAACTGGCCTCGTGGAACAACGATACGCCACTACCAAAGCCATTTTAAAACAAAAATTAAGTGAGATAAATAATATTGCTTTAACAAGTGATATATTAACTCTTACTAACTCGACACGAAGTTTCATCGTAGTGACAGCACATTTTCTTAACACAGCTAATAACTGCACTCCTGAGAATGAGATGGTGACATTGACAGCACGAAGAATGTATCAGGTAAGTAAAGTATAAAATAAATGCATCAAATTATAAAAAATAAAATAAATAGTTAATTATAATAAATTTAATAAAGTGGCCTAATATTGGTCTTGTTTCCTGCAGGCGCACACAGCTGATTATATAAAAGAATGCTTTGAAAATATTACCGACGAGTTTACAATAGAAAAGGATTGCATCTTATCAATTACCACCGATGGTGGTGCTAACTTGGTTGCTGCAGTGAAGAAATTTGTGGAAGATGGAAAAAGAATTCCTTGCATGGCGCATTTGCTGAATTTAATAGTGGATGGCGCAACAAGAGATAATGCACCAGTTCTTTTCAATCTGTGAACGCAATGGACGATTTTCGAGCAGAACAAGAGGGACAAAAGAAAGAGGGAGAAGTGTTAACACTTATACAATCAGTAAGCACAAAGTGGAATTCTTGTCTTGATATGTTGGAAAGATTCAATACATTATCAGCTATTGTGGCTAAGATTTTAGCAACTAGGCGGAATGCACCTGATATAACTTCTTCAGAGTTAAGTGTCATACGAGATCTGATAATAATGCTTACCCCATTTAAGCAAGCTACTGAAGAAATTAGCGGCAATCAGTACGTGACTTCTAGTTTGGCGATTCCCATTGCAAACTTACTTCAGAAAGGACTTGAAGAAGTAAAACCTTTCACCGAATTTGGTGTTGCTGTTCAGAAGAGTTTGCTAAACTTAGTTATTGCCAAACTAGAACCACTAGAGCGACATTTACATCTTGCTATAGCAACAATTTTAGACCCTCGCTTTAAGCGTATTCATTTTAATTCAGCACTAGCTGTTTCCACAGCAATAAACGCATTGTCAAAAGAAATACGTTTAGAACATAGACGTAGAGGACAACTTTCGCCTCAACTCAGACCCACAACCACTACCATAATTCCAAATTCAGAAAATTCATCGCCGTCGTTGTGGTCGGGACATAAAAAAAATTTGATATATATTGCTGCAGCAGCAACCTCCAGTTTACTTTCAACCAGTGATGGTATGCCTAGCAAACTAAAGCAATATCTAGAAAAGAGAATCCTACAAAATTCTGGTTTGATTGTCGTCATTTTACTCCAGTCCTTTCCGACATAGCTCTAAAGAGAGAGTGGCATCTGCTGTAAATCTCGCAGTACCCAATAACAGAAGTCGGCTTACAGCCGAGCATGTAAAATCAAAGAGTTTTATGTCTGTATCAAATAAATATTGGTTTGATTAATAAATAATTAATATTTTTTATTGTTATCCTTGATTTAAAAAAATTAAAAATGATGTCTATTGATTAGTATTTATCTAGTAATGTAAGATGATTGAAGTAGATTAAGCCTAATAATTTTTTTCCTATCACACCGATATATCTATATATCAATACTTTTAAATAAAAATATCAATATCGATATTGATATATTCAAAAATTATCGATACAATATATATCGATACTTTCCTGCATTCGGAATTGCATTTCCGACATCCCTAACGGGCAACACAGGAAAGCCAGAGCCTTCCGAACGCTCTCCAAATAACATCATACAAAAATACATAATATTCGTTTACTATTTCATATTTTATTAAATAAATTCAAAGTGACTTGTTATACATACGTTCGAGTTTAATTTACATGCTTCGTATATTATTCATTCCTTTATACAAATATATATTGAAATTGCGAGTTTTGACGCTGATGGCACAACAAATGTATTTTTCATAGATTCGTCTTTAGTTCCGCCTGTATTAGTAAAATGTAAATGTATAAAAAAAATGCATTGGTGTATTAAATACGTACCAGTGGCGAAATAATTTTAAGAATCGAAGACCCGTGCTCAAGGCTCACTAAAGGATTAGTAACACTGAGGAGAGTGTCTAAACACAGGATATGATATTATCTGAGAAAAGCTGAGAAAGCTTTGAAGTTTGCTGTAACACATTACAGAATTGTCAAATCTTTTGCACTGGACTTTCAACCTTTTTATGTTGCATTCGCTGCTACGATTACTTCATTACTATAATTTATTTGTTCCGGTATGCTTATTTGTGTAGCTCTTGATTCAACGTTTCACTCGTCTTTTTTTATTGTTTAGCCGTGTTTTAGCAATTTGTGATCATCCTTTGGTGTTTCTCTAGTTTGTGCGTTATTTTATGTGTTCAGATTTTATATTTACTGTTTCCTTGCGAAATTAAAGAGGTATATAGGGAATTATATTAGTTTCTTTATAGAAAGAGACGCGATTTATTTTCATTTCAGTAGCTTTTAGGAAATAATACTTAGGCTTCATGTAGCTTCTTCTGACTTTTCTTTATCATATGTGATTTATGTCGGTTTACACCTGCTTACATTATAGCTTATTAAGTTTATTACGGCTACTAAAATGTGTTTGTACTGGCCTACGCTACGTAAAACCAACACTTTTTTACCTTTACCCAATAGATAAACTATGCGTATAACATATGCGTACAAAAACGTTATTGAACAAATATCCAACAAACAATAACAACATTATGATTTTATAGGCACCCCAATGAAATTTCGGATCTTGTGCCCCTTAAGAATTGTCGGAGGGCGTTTTGCAAGTATAATGGCCTACAAAATTGAGCAAAGAAATTTCACTCGATATGTCAAAGATACTTCTGAACAAAATTAAAGGTGGGACCAAAATTAGGTATCACGATTGCCATCGCTCATACACTTGTAATAAAAAAAGAGAATTTCAAGGGTATCGAAATAAATCGGAAAAGCGTGTCCCTTTCGAATTCGTAGTACACTTTATAGCATAGGTGGGGAACCTGCGGCCTCGAGGCCGCATGCGGCCTGCGGGAGGTTCTTGTGCGGCCCCTTGCCGTCTAGTACAATTTTTTTTTTTTTTTATTTTGGATATAATTTACATTTGTCCAATAGACATTAAGTAAATTTTATGAATAACAAAATAACAAAGAAGCTGTCTGCAAAATAAACTATTGAATGCTTGAGAGAGTGCACAGTTGCAATCTCTCCTAATTTTTCAGTGGTTTGGTCCTCCTGGAAGTAGTTTTGCGGAAATGGTTGATATACGTTTTCGAAGAAATCTGCAAATAAATCTATCTTTTCTTAATGACTTTTTGCCCAGGAGTTATCATTTTTTCTAATAGGGATTACCGGGAGTATAGGTTGTTTGAAATGTTTAGTAGCTTTCCATATTTATTTTTTTTTCGTATTTATTTATTTATTTATTTATTTATTTATTTATACAGCACAATTGTACAATTATAGATATCAATGGTACATAACTAAAATTAATAGATAACATACTATATTAAATGAAATATAATTTACAAAAAACAAATGTTCACTTAAAATCTTATTCTAATTTTCACAGAATAGTTTACTGAAAATTATAATTTAAATACTCATCAATAGAGTAAAAAACTTGCTCTTTAAAAAATGTGTTGAGTAGTTTATAAAATTTCTTATTATCAACTTCTCTAATACCTAGTGGCAGCTTATTGTAAAGCATTATGCCCAGACCATCTAAGGTATTAAATGTAGAGGCAAATTTCAAAGTGGGACCTTTTACAAGTTTATGTCTTGTGTCATGATAAATACATTCGGGATTTGGGCTTAAATTAAACAGGTTACCATTACTTTTTATAAAACAGAGGGTGATTAGGAGAAAAATGCATGGAACAGGTAGAATCTTGTGCTCATGGAAAAAAGGTCGACAAGATGTAGTGGACGAAAGGGAAAACATAACTCTGATTGCTTTTTTCTGTAATTGAAAAACTGATGTTAGTAACGGTGAAAACCCCCAAAATTGAATGCCGTAAATTACATTAGAATAAAAATATGAGTAATAAATAGTGAAAAGGCTCTCCTTGCTTACTTTCATTTTTAAATTACGAAGCATAAAGCAGGTTTTTGATAATTTAGGATTCAGAGTGTTAATAATGTGATGATCCCATTTCATATTGTTACTAATATTTATACCAAGAAATTTTGTATTATTCAAAAACTCATAAGTGTTATTATTATAGATGTACGGGGAAATATCTCGACAAATTTTATTGGACATATGGAGTAATTCGTGTCCTTAGTAGCCGTCAGGTCTTTGATTCTTTTTTCAAGTACGTTGTTGTTGTATTCTTTCAGTAATCTTTTTACTTCTTTACAGGCGCTGTTCAATCTTGTTTTATCTTGAGGAGATCTTGATGTTTGCCATATTTTTCGGAGTCTTCTTTTAATCGCAATATGTTGTTTGATGTACCGAGGATAGTTGAGTTCATTACTGGTTGTAATTGAAGGAGTGCTATTTAGTGCCGAATGATGTAGTGTTTCGGTGAGATGATTTACCGCGTTATTTATGTCGTTTTCTGACTTCAATAACATATTACAATTTAAGTTGGTATCGAGCAGTCTAGTACAAAATAGCAGAGTTACTTTCAAACAACTATTGTACATAAACGTCATGACAGTTCCGCGAAAAATCCTACCAAAAACAGTCATATTGTAACATGACATCAGATTACTAGCCTGAAACACAGACTCTTAGGCAGATCAGATACAAAATATAAGCAATATCCGTAATTAATATAAGCGCATCCGTATTAAAATGATAATTTATACTTTTCGCAACCAAAAGCAAATCCGCAGCTTTGGCGGAGATCGGAGCAACCAGATTTTACCTAGATATATTGGCAATTTTATGAGACCATAGTTATAAAATGACACAAAACTATACCTTTTTTCATAAAACACAAAAATATATTTTTAAAAATTGCTGTAGACAAAATATGTATCCGTATTTATATGCACATAATATATAAAATTTATTTATATTTAAATCTTGAAATTTAAATATAGAGTAAGGCATTTGAAATGAGAACAACTCAAATGCAAAATATGAATTAACAATACATTTTGTGCATAATAAATACATATTTTAAATAAAATATTTTTTTCACGTCTATTATTGTTAGTTTATACATTATCAAATATTACGCTTATTTTCATCGGTAAACATTATTATTCTCTAAATGGAGTAGGTACATCATTTATTAATAATATTTTTCAAAACATATTCTTAAATGTCTGTCAATAGTGCCTAGGTATATTTTTTTGGAAAGAGGTAACATTGCGTTTAATGCAATAATCCTTTTTTTTGTTATAACAACCATTGTCATTAATGACAACAAGCAGAAATATTCATACCAAAAGTTCACAAATGAATTTAATCTGGTTTTTCCGAATCCCGAAATTCCCTAAATTAACCGTTAACACCTTAGTTTGCAAAATAAAAATCTATCAGTAAATTCAATGGTATAAGAAAAATATATATTTTTTATTTCAAATAATTATGTAACAATAAGAATATAAAAATCAAATTCAAATCAAAAGACTTTAATATCATTTTCATATAAAAAATGAATGTTTAAATGAAATTAAATCGAACTAAAATTCGATTTTATCGAAACGAAGTCGATTTTATCTCATTACATACGTTCGAAACATGCCAACTTTTTTTTTCCAATCTTCAAGAAAAATGAATTGAAATTTCGTTCGATTTCCTTCGGCACCCAGAAATTTTACATCTCGACATTTATTGGCCATTTTGTCATTGCTCAGTTGCCAAGCAAAAAACAAAGGCAAATAAGCCACTAACTTAGTTTTTAAAAAATATTTTTTTTATTGTATTTTTTGTAATATTGTAATATTATTTTATATCATTATTATTATGTATTATATTATATTTAAAATTTTGAAGTATTTTATTTACTTTTTTCTATATAATGCAATAAATTGTTAACTATAAAAAAACTATAATAATTTCACAAAAGTCACTTTTTTAGGTCAATCATCTTATGCGGCCTCTTTCATTGCTGCCTAATTTAAGTGCGGCCTCTAATGGCAAAAAGGTTCCCCACCTCTGCTTTATAGTGATGGTAAAATTAAACCCATTCATTGGAAGACACACGTGGGTCAACAGAATCTTGCAAGGTATTTCCACTGGATCAACTTTTGCAAAAGCTAATTGAAGGTACATTTATACATTACTGTGTTTTAATTTATGAATGCATGCATACTTATCTATACATTTAAATGAATATATCATTGATTTATTATTACTATAAAAAATTAATATTATAATTTTTACAGATAAAATTCTAGCTGCAGTTGCAGATGACATTATAAGTAGTATAGGTGCTGCTGTTCATGGAAATAGGCTTCTTTGATTACAACGAAAGATTTATGGCACATCAAAAAACGTTTCACCACCATATATGACATACAAGAACCCTAATGAACAAATAAGCGTGAGGACATGGGTCAGAGAAAAACAACTGAAGAAACAGTACTAAGTTCTGTTTTATAAAAAAAAATTGTACAACTAATTTCGGGCTCAAAAGGAAAACATTTTTTTGTCAAAATATTATTGGATTTGGCACTGATAAATTATGCATTGACGGAACCCGTGGAACAAATGGCTATGGTTACCATTTACACACTATGGTAGTTGTAGACGAGTTCGGAAGCATAATACCTGTTGCATTTTGTTCTCCAACAGACATGATTTAATTTTAAAATATTTTTCCAAGAAATTACGAATGTTTATCTGTTAGACGGCGACGCGGCGCTTACGCGCTTTGACATTTCGTCTCTATGCAGTTAAAGCAGTACGCTTGCTTTGAAAAAAAGTTCAGAATTTCCGAAATATGTCAAAGTAAAGAAAACTTTTTTTTCAAAAAAAAGTCATTTTTTGTCAAATTTATAGTATCTTAAAAATCTAATTTTTTCGAAATAATTTTTCGTCAACAATGTTGATCTTTTGGAAAAATAATTTTTGGTACGGGAAGTTCCAACAACTTGCCTTAAGGCCATGCGCCCCACTAGTTGATATTCAAATATGACAATTTTGAAAAATGGCTGGCTACACAGCTGGCGCGGTTAATAATGTAATTGGACGTGATAGAAAATGCAAAAATTGGAGACGAAATATTGCAAGAGCAAATCAAGTACAACTATATGATCAATGAAAACGATCAAATAAAGCAAATACACACTAGACAAACAAAAAAGAGAAAGAATTAGATATCATATATAGAAAACTCGGGGACAACTTACAAAAAATTAATCCAAGAAAACATCAACATAGAATGGAAAGATGCTTATATACTCGAAGATTTCAACATAAGAAAATGTTTTAAATTTCAAATTTCAATTCACTGTTAGGGTGCCGTATGCTGTGGTGCAGTACTGTGGTACATGTGGTGGTATGGTAATCACTACACGAGAGAATGTAAAGCTGAAGAAAGTAAGTGTATTAACTGCTTGGATGTTCAAAAATATGAAGAAGATATCCATAAAATAGTGGAAAAAATGATAAAGAAAGTTCAGCTGCAATACAATCGGTCTGGGCGGTAGGAAAAAGAAGTTTCAGAGAAACTGAAACTTACAATATTATAAAAAGTAAGACATGATTTTATTTAAAAATTTATTAATTAACTATTAATGTTATTAATATTAATAACATTATTATGATTTCTTTATTAACTTCGCAAAGAAGTTTTCACGAAAAATCCTACTTCTATGTTCTATGTTCTCTAGACGTTTTAATCGTTTGAGACAAAGGGCGCATTGCCATATAGAATCGACCCCACCCTGGTATTTAAATAATTTATATGCCATTTCAAAGTCTTTTTTTCTAAAGCTAAATACGAATTTTCAGATTTAAGTGTTTCATTATGTAAGCAGATAAATTATTTATCTATATCGCATGAGCAAATAAAAATATTAACAGGTTTTAGTCTAGAAGTAATCACAGAAATAAGCAGAA
Organism: Ctenocephalides felis; assembly: GCF_003426905.1. Lineage (NCBI taxonomy): Eukaryota > Metazoa > Arthropoda > Insecta > Siphonaptera > Pulicidae > Ctenocephalides > Ctenocephalides felis. The sequence goes on from NW_020538325.1 coordinate 26,612, forward strand.
TGCCTAGATCAATAAAAAAAAGTAATAATCAAAACATTTTCCAAGCATTGTTTTTTTTTTTTGTTCAAATTGAAAACGCAAAATTCTAATCAAGTTATCGCCGGCATTTTTAATATTTCAAAGAGACAAGTCTCTCATTATTATAATCAAATCTTAATCGGATTCGAAAAAGATATATTAGATCAAAATTTTGGATTAGAGTCTTTTACTAAAGACCAATTAATTTCGGAGACATCATACAATGCACTAAAAATTCTGGGATTAACCAATGAGTAATTATGAGCATTAATATGTGAATACGTATATACGACATGAAATGAGCGCCAATAATGAATATCAAAGAAAGCGAAAAACAGGTACCACTATGCAAACCATTTGTACAACAAATGGCTTCATAGTTGATTTTTCAGGCCCATACCTGTCAACACAAAATAATGCCATAATCATAAAAATTACGCTAAAAGATGCACATGGCATCCGAACTTTTTTGCAACCTGATGATATTCTCTTGGTAGATCGCGGTTTTCGTAATGCTCTAACGGATATAAAATCAGCAGTATATGTGCCTCTTATGCCATGCTGCAGGAGTAAAGAAAACAACTTACAACTGAAGGGGTGAACGAATCCAAAACTTGGACGGGTAATTGAATCATCCTTTACACACTTCAATTTACCTTCTTCCATTTCAAATGTCTTCACACCTTGGCCATAACTTTCCAATTTCAATTCTTCGGCTGCATCCATCTCAGCTCTCACACATCTTTATCTCTAAATTTATTATTGCAGATATATACAGAAAATTTGTTTTAATTGTCACAGGTCGTACAGTTATGAGCAAAATAAAACCAAACGGATTTTTACCTAAGAAATTATCAAAACTGGATACGTATACCCCTCAAGAATCGTTTGCACTATTGATGACAATGGTGCAGTTACAGTTGGGTTCCAGAAAACACATATAGAGCATACTTAATGCATTAAATCTATACCATTAGGTAAACAGTTGAAAGAACATATCAAGGGTAAGTGTTTAGCCACCTTGTATGATTATAAAATAATTATTTTAATGATTATTTAAATTATGTTCTTTGTAGATAAAATTGAAGCAGGAGTTTCAGAAAACAAAATTCTTAATAGTATTCGGGATAAAGCATATAATGGAAACTTATCAATGAGGACATCTTTAATAACTAGTCCAGATATATGAAACATTAAAAGTAAAGCCGTGCTACCATACCCTACATATAAAAATAAAAATGACAAATCTAGTGTCGCAACATGGTTTGAACAAAGCAAACAATTTTTTTTTTTTTTTTAAGTTTTACATTTAAAAATCTCCAGGGTAGAGCACAATATTCTAGAAAAGCATGATCTCCTCTTATTTATGAACAAAGAACAGACTAATATTATTAATGAATTTGATCACAGTAAAATATGCATTAATGGAACTCATGGCACAAATGATATCATCTTTTAGTAATTGATGAGTTTGCGGGAGGTAACCCAGTGGCATTTTGCTTCAGTAACCGCCAAGAGGAAGCAATATGTAAAATATTTTTTGAATTAATCAAGGATAAGATGGGAAACATGGTTGCAACAACAATTATGTCTGATGATGCACCAGTGTATTATAATGCATCGTCATCAGTCATAACACCAACCAATAATCACCTACTCTGTTCATGGCGTGTGTCGCAAAGCTGGAAGAGGGCAGTGAATGCAAAGATTAGGCACAGTCAAAAACAGGTAACTGTATTTAACTGCTTGTTAGAAATTAGAGCAATTTTGAATAAAAATCAATTTTGGTGAGAAATGAATTCCTATGTAAAAAGCCTTGAGCAGGATGTGGATTCGAAATCATTTGCTCTATATTTTACAATAAAATAAAAAAACAGACCAACAACTTTGGGATATTGTTTTAGGAAACACTTGGGCATTAATACAAATATGAACCTTGAAAGTTATAATGAATTATAAAGCATATTTATGGAACAAAAATGTACCAGGCAAATGGATGCATACTTCAAGAGAAAATAAACTATGTCAATAATATTTCAGAAAGACTCATCTAGTGAAGTGATTGAGATTGACCATAGAGAATGGAAGGTTCAATCTACAGAGAATAATAATAATACAACATGCATAAGATGCAAAAACTGCAAGTTGTGTTTTGCACGTGTATGGATTATTTTTAAAATCAAATATAAGTAATCATATCGAAGCATGTGCAAGACCATTTCCAAGAGACACAGGATTTAACAGTTCCATTTTTGAAATGAATAAACTTAAGAAAACAGAGGAATTAAGAAGACCTATTGGTAAAACAGGTTTAGAGAAACACAACAGCGCTGTCAATAGAGGTGGTTCATGAGCCACCCAAATTAAGGCCAGCTTGAGATATATTTTAAATAAAATTGATTACTCAGAATTGCTGATATCTCTCTCTCTCTCTCTCTCTCTCTCTTAATAATAATATGTAGCAAATAAAAAAAAATAGGATGTGTAATAGTGTTCATAGATAAAGCATGTAATGACAGAGTATCATTAACACTGACCAGTCCTAGCTTGAATTATTACTTGTATGTAAAAGAAATCTTGTGAAGGAGTAAAGACAACAAAAGCTTATATGCAATAATTTAGTAATGACAAAATAATCAATTCTAAAAAAGAGCAAGTAAATTTTTTTAAAAAGAAATAAATGGAAGTGCAGTAGTTTTTGACAATTTCAAAATATATCTGATCGTAACTATATCTGATGGCAGAAAGTTTGTAATGTCAGAAAAAAACATTTGTGGCTTTTGATACCATAATGTTCCACCATGACAATAATCGTTTTAACACAAATACATATTTTATTAAAGAAGTTGTGGGTGCTGTGATAGCTCCATACTTTAACTGTTCAAATTATGCAAATGTTTAAGAATTATCGTCAAACGATTAAACCATATTTATTACCAATAGTAAAATAGGTACACAATTCACTAACTGCTGAAGTCAGGCAACACTTATTAGCGACTATTCCAAAATAAAAGCATCTTTGTCAACTTGATTGAGCCACCATTAATAGATTACAGATGAAATGGCTAGAACACCAATCAGTTGCAAAATTTATATATGACACATATCAGTTTACTAAGGTTTATCGTTTTAGTTGATGCTGATGATGATACTGAAATTTTTACTACTGTAGGCAAAATGTTCTATAGAATACAACATATTTACTTGCAGTGATCAAGATTAACTTAATTGATAGGAGCAACATGCAGCAACTTACCTCAGATGACCTAACACTCAAGTTACCTCATATAGCTATAAAATATAGTACAATTTTGTTTAGAAACGGCCACATAACCCTTCATCACGTGGAATAGTATTTCATCACCGATATCTGAAATTATAAAATAATATAAAATTTGATACATAGAAATAAAACGTATCAAAATGAAAGAAAACATGAAAGGGCCACAGAAGAAATTGTTAAATTATGAAATTAAAACAATATCGATAAACAACAAAACACGTACGCACCAAGTAATCTAATAAATAATACAAACATTAACAATAAATGATAGAGAAGACACAAACGTTAACGAATGTTTAGCATTTAAGATCAATGCGTATACTATACAGAATAGAATGCTGTCAAAATTACTTGATATAAATTAATAAGGAAAATAACCAATTCAACATAATACTAACCAAAATAAATAGTTAAATCATTAATCATCCACTAAAGCACTGAATTTAAACAAAACCTAAAAAACTTGTTGAAACTAATATAAAGCGCCTGCCATCAACGATAGACATACGAGTAGAAGATTGCAAACAATTACTAATAATCGTAGAGCGGATGTAAGGGTGCCGGCACACCAGTTCATAGCGTGAGATACGGCGTCCGTTACGATGAAGCGTTAATGCTTTTACGTTAACGGGAAAGACAAAATGAATAAAATAGACAAATTAAAAATCCTCTAGCTTTTCAAAATCGGGTGACCACTTTACACGATTTTAAATATATATGAAGAAAATGAATTGATTAAAAACAAACAATATCAAATTTTGCACGGGATAATCATTGGTTAATCAAACAAGTAATGTAAAAATTCCTTATCTATGTGGTTAATAATCACAATAAAATAAAATGTATTGTTCAATGAATATTTGCAGTAATGAGTTAAACTAGTGTGGCATGGCACCGTGCCTTAAGGCAAATTGCTGAAACTTTTGGTAACAAAAATAAAATTAAAAAAAAAAAAAGAGTGCGCGTAAGGATCACACGCGATTGAAGTAAAACTTTTAATATTGTATGAGTAGGCAATTAAGATAAAAATAAAAAAAACATCATATTTGAATTTTAAAAATCATCTTTTAATAATCATATAACATCAATAATAATAAGATCTTCTGAGCATCGGCACAGCTGTCCTACTGATATTAAGAGTTTGAATATGATGTGAAGCTTTCTTCCTAATTTTGTTACCTATCTTACCGGGAAATTCAAACCATAAACGTAGAAGTTCATCATTATCGCCACGTTCTATGTACACTAATTTTCCTACACAACCATTAGCTAAGCCATCACTTACATCAATATTAGTTGTTATTATGTAAAATTTATTCAGAACTAAAATTATTTCATACGGCAAAGCCCCGGTATCAATAACCGATTATTTGTGAAACTGCTGACGAATGTATGATTGTTGATCTGTCGCATGGCAACCTACATAAATATCCGTGGCAGTAGATATTATTTTGTCTTCAACGAGATTCAATATAAATTTATTATATTCCATGGCACATTTATTCTCTAAGAAAAGTCTTATTCCATGAGGACATAATACAGCAACCTCTTCTTTTGTAAAAAAAACGTGATTCAATTAATGCAAGTTCATATAGGGTTTAGCGCTCGACTTACGCATGACATGACGGGAGTGGATACTCGCGACATCAGCGCTTACGGCGTCGTAGTGTTCAACTACACGTTGGCATTTTCGTTGCATTTGTACGGATTTACACCCGTGTAGCGCCTAAAAATTTTTACACCCATATCGCGCCTAAAGAAGTTTTACTTCAAAAGAGTGCGCGTAAGGATCACACGCGATTGAAGTAAAACTTTTAATATTGTATGAGTAGGCAATTAAGATAAAAATAAAAAAAACATCATATTTGAATTTTAAAAATCATCTTTTAATAATCATATAACATCAATAATAATAAGATCTCCTGAGCATCGGCACAGCTGTCCTACTGATATTAAGAGTTTGAATATGATGTGAAGCTTTCTTCCTAATTTTGTTACCTATCTTACCGGGAAATTCAAACCATAAACGTAGAAGTTCATCATTATCGCCACGTTCTATGTACACTAATTTTCCCACACAACCATTAGCTAAGCCATCACTTACATCAATATTAGTTGTTATTATGTAAAATTTATTCAGAACTAAAATTATTTCATACGGCAAAGCCCCGGTATCAATAACCGATTTTTTTGAAACTGCTGACGAATGTATGATTGTTGATCTGTCGCATGGCAACCTACATAAATATCCGTGGCAGTAGATATTATTTTGTCTTCAACGAGATTCAATATAAATTTATTATATTCCATGGCACATTTATTCTCTAAGAAAAGTCTTATTCCATGAGGACATAATACAGCAACCTCTTCTTTTGTAAAAAAAACGTGATTCAATTAATGCAAGTTCATATAGGGTTTAGCGCTCGACTTACGCATGACATGACGGGAGTGGATACTCGCGACATCAGCGCTTACGGCGTCGTAGTGTTCAACTACACGTTGGCATTTTCGTTGCATTTGTACGGATTTACACCCGTGTCGCGCCTAAAAATTTTTACACCCATATCGCGCCTAAAGAAGTTTTACTTCAAAAAAAAAACATTTTGTTTAACTTTTGAAAAAATTAGATTTTTACTAATTTTGAAATGTTTAAAAAAGACTTTTACAATTTAGTCTTATTTTTCTAAATTAGAAAATTTCGAACTTTTGTTCAAAACAATAGCACTGCGCCATGGGGAGTTATCTTCGAAGAAATGCGCGTTGCACTGTTTTGGTCTTGAGTAGTGCCAATTTTTAAAAACAGATGGCTCATGTGTACTCATTTCAACTACAAATTGTTCGTGGTTCGTGCAAGTAGCTGTCAAGTATTTAATGCTGTACGAATAACCTAAGCATAACCTAAGTTTGTGTGTAAGTTAATTGTTTCTAATTAATTAACTGTGTTTAAGTGAACATTTAAGTGAAATTTAATATGGCAAAGTGTTTTTATAGTACCCAAAAAAGTGTCAAGTGCGGGTTAAAATATTTAGCTATTCCAATACAAGTTTCCGCAAAGGTATTTTTTAATAATAATTGCAGCAATAATTATATATAATCAAGATATTTCAACATGTTATTATATTGAATAGGTGTCTTGGGGGTACCTGCAAATTGCTGCAAAATACACGAACAGAGCGCAGGAGTACTTTTGACAACCAAGGAATGCAACATGTAATGACAAGAAGGATTCATAAACAATGCAATAATTTAAGGAATAAGTCCTACAAAAAGTCTCCAAAGGTCTACTATTTTTGGAGACAAGTATTTATTTTGCGATGTCCTCAAATATTGGAAAAGTTGCATTCAGAGATATAAGAGTATAGCAGTATTCACGAGTGTTTATTTAAAACATTAGGTTCAGCTATTTCTTTTTAAAAGTATTAGTAGCAGTGTTTTGATGTTTTTTGAAATACCATTATCTTCGGAATTGTTATATGATTGGATTGAATCTCATATTGTTGATGTTGCAAAACAGTTGTTCAGTTCATTCAGTATAAGTTCATTGTTATATTTAATAAGATTATCTATTACATTAGCAAATGTAAACACTTGTGAAACATCCCAATATAATGTTTAAATTCAAGATATATGTGTTACTTACCTTAGGAATCAAAAATATTGCTTTTATCTTTCAATTCATAAACAATTGTATGTGCATAAAACATTATTCTGTTCGCACTTTGTTGATCTTTTATGGCAATTTCAATGATAATGTTTTCATGATGAAACATGGCTAAATGTAATGTTATAAAACACTCGTACAGAAACTATTCAAAGGTTTCGTTAAATGCAACTTTACTATTAATTCATTAGATAGCAAAATAACTATTAAATGCAGAATTAATAAAGAACAATGTCTCGTAAATGAGTTTTAATCCTAGGAATTTGAATTTCTCTCAATTTTGATAATTATATATATATATATATATATATATATATATATATATATATATATATAAATCTCGTGTCACGATGTTGGTTCGCGATGGACGCCCAAACTACTGGACCGATTTTAAATTTTAATAGCTTATCGTGTGCATATATATCCAACTTAGGTTATTCGCTCCGAGCGTGACTGCAGCGCCGTAATAAATATGAACTAATTGGGGTTATACTTGTTTATCTATGGTGTGTGGTTTTCATGGGTTTTACATGTTTGTTAAAGAAAAAAGATATTAAATAATTGTTATAAATAATAATAAACAAGATACAGTAATAATGTGAACGCTGAATGTTTATTGAAATTATTAAATTTACTTCAACGTACTTAAAACATTGTTAAGTATAATGATTAATTAATTAAAGAAATGCAGTAAATATTTGTAAGGTTAAGTGCCTCAAAGCTTATGTCATAAACTCGGAATAGTTCTTAATAAAAACAATATAATAATGATAAATAATATTTTATCAATAGAATAAGTAAATAGTAAATTAATTTATTCAATTTTTTGGTCAAACTAAAGACTTAGACATTATTATAAAGACATAATTTAGACATTATTATAAAGACAAGACCCATCAAATAAAATTGCAGGAAAAAAACTATATTAACTTTTCGAAATTAACTTATTGAAGGAAATATTGTTGACAAGTAGGTAGGACTCAATACCTCGACCGATTCACTGCAAATGCTTGGGAACCCACGGTGATCCATCAACACTACAAATATATATTTCGCATTATTTCAGCATTGTATTAATTAAACTGTTTGCAAAATAAACATTTTTTCGCTATGTGATAACTTTTATTTTTCTTTTAATCATAAAATTACAATTATTATATAATAAAATGTAATTAATATATAGATAATAGTTATACATAATCAATATACAATATATAAATATGTATTTTTCATTATTTCAGGCTTGTATTAATTACATTGTTTTACAAAACAATTTTTTTAGTAAGCATTAAATTTTGATAATACAACAATTTATTGACTTATAATTTTTCTTTTTGCTAAACATAACAATTTTACAACTATTCATAATACTCCGAATTGTATTTTTATAACAATAAGGTTATGATACTTACTTTATTCTTCTAACCGCTGCGATCCACTTTTCCCGTTGATTTTCTTTCCACTTAGCTGTAGAAAATGTATAGAATTTGCAGTCACTTTTTCTGCTGGTATTTCTACAGCCCACTACAGAACAGCTATGGTGGCTCATTTTTTATCTTATTTAAATTTGAAATAAATAAATATTTTATGTGTTTTTGTTTAAAATTTTGTTTATAATAGCCCCTTTTAGTGCTCCAAGTTAGCCACTACGAACGCTTCGGTCGATTTGACTTCCCCTTCCATGCCTTCGCACATAGCCAATAGGAAATTTTGAAAAGTAAATTTGAAATATAAATATATAATTTTTATAAATTTCTAAAAATTTTGACAGAAAATGACCAAAAAAAAACAAAACGCTAAAATGACAAATGTCAAAATTAAAGGAAATTTGGATATATAATTTTTGAAAAAAAAATTGACATTTCAAAAAATAAAATTCAAAAACATGTACATATATAGAAATATCCAACATTTATATCCAAATTGATGAAATGCTATATTCAAAATCACAATTTATAGTTTTATTGAAAATAAAAATTAAAAAAAAAAAAAAAACAATTTATAGTTTTAAATCTAATTAAAAGTCAATGTTTATAAATTTGAATAAATGAAAATCGTCAAATGTCATTTGTCAAAATTTATGAAAATAATTATATAAATAGATTTACAATTTATATTTATTTGATTAGCTTACCAAATTATTTCGGATACCAAAACTTCATCAAAACCTTATAGATCAGAGATCACAATAAAAAAGCGACATATTGAATTTAAAATTAATCATAAACAAAAATTTGACATTTCACAAAAAAATGTTTAACGACTTCAATAAGAAACAAATAAATTAATTATTCCAAGTTATATTGCCGAACAAATTATAGATACAACACAATATTGTAAAATAAATATCATATATTAATTTTCGACCAAAAAGGAAATATTTTGACATTTACAAATATACTGCATATTGAATATATGAAATTAACATTCACTATTTTTCAATTAAATGAAAATGTAAAAAATCAAATATTTATATAAAAAATTGTATATTCAGATGAAGATACTGATTTGTTAATTTAGACTGAAACCTGATGATTTATTCATTAATTTTAAAAAAAATTGACATAAACAAAATTAGAATAAACAAAACACCTGCATCATGCGTTGGAATTAATTATCGAAGTGTAAAGAAATTTGTGTAATTAAAATAAAATATTATTATTATATGAGTTGAGATAAATTTTGATTGCCATCGCAAACGTTAATCATACAGAAAATTGTAACCTCTTAAATGGAATAGTACAATCTGAAGGTATCATTGCAATCTGACAAAAATAAACTAGACAAACTAAATATTATATCATATTATATTAAATTTCGATCCAAAAGAAAATATTTTGACAGTTATAATTAATTTGAAATGAAATGCAAATGTCAAAAATCAGATCTTTATGTAAAAAAATATTTATTTCCACAATATTCCCGTGTTGAATTTGCACTTTTTTATGAATTTAACAAGCATATAATATATTCATTGATCACTTAAAATAATTATTAATTTATAATAAATAAATATTGACGTATTTGACATGACAAAAGTGTAATAAACAAAATGCTATGATGCGAGTGAATTAATTTTTGAAGTATGAAATGTCAAATAATTTTGAAATTATAACAAGTTTTTAACTATTTGTCAGAAAGAATATATTTTATTACAAATTCATACCCATATCAAGCACCAAAGTAATAAATACTGTTTATAAAATGACATATTATTTATAGACAATATGATTTTAATGCATATTTAATTATATGTTTTATATAAATATCAAATAAATATATTTATGTTTCACTTGATTTTAATGAAAATAATTCAATGCCAAATAAAAAGTATATATCTAAAATTATAGTCTAAATATTACAATTTTGATAAATAATCATCCATTATTTTACAGTACAAAAATTGATAAAAAATTAATAAAAGTGCCAAAAATCAAACATTTTATAGATTTGGACTCGGATTTCTCAGAACTTTATCCATGTTAGTTTCAGGAATAGTATGAATATCAATTTGCAGTCGAAAATTTATATGATAAGTGACTAAAACATTATAGATCACAATAAAAAAGCGACATATTGAATTTAACATTAATCATAAACAAATTAAATGAATTTTTAACGACTTCAATAAGATACAAATAAATTAATTATTCCAAGTTATGTTATAGGCAATATTGGCAATCAAATTATAGATATAAATTATATCATATTATATTAAATTTCGAACCAAAAAGGAAATATTTTGGCATTTAAAAATTTAGTGCATATTGGATATATGAAATTGACATTCAATATTTTTAAATTAAATGCAAAAGTAAAAAATCTGATATTTATATAAAAATTATATATTTAGAGAATAGTACTGCGCTGATTCAGACTAAAATCTAATTTATTCATTGATTAAAAATATTTCACTATTTGACATAAATAAAATTAAAATAAACAAAGCACTATGATGCGTTCGAATTAATTATCAAAATGTAAAGAAATTCGTGTAATAAAAATATAACATTATTATTAATATATCATGTATATTATAAGAACTTTTGCAATGCGGAAAATATTTTTGATGGCAAAACAGCGTTTGCCGGGTCAGCTAGTATATATATATATTATATATATATATATATATATATATACATACGAGGTGTGTTCAAAAAGTACCCGGAATTTTTAAATTTCGCGGGTCTGGAGTGTCTGATTGTCAAAATTTTTTTTTATTGTGTTGGTATACATGCCCCTAAAGTATGATGAAATTTTCAGCTATATTCACTGTTTACTTTGTCTGTGGTAGTCGCTAAGGTTCGACGTGTTTTTCTGAGCTCGGCGATTTTTACAATGGAAGAATTGAAAAGTCAAAGAATTTGTATTAAATTCTGCGTAAAAAATGAAATAAAGTGTAACAAAGTGTGTGAAATGTTACAAAAAGCCTATGGTGAGTCTGCTATATATATATATATATATATATATATATATATATATATATATATATATATAGAATAGATTTGAATTTATTATATCGCCATTCCTGATTTCTTCTTTATGTTGCACATTGCTTCTGGGTTTGCATGAACATTTAAAGGTAACTTAAATGCCGAATGCGCAGTTCGTCCTCCTTCAAGTAATGTCGCTGCAATTCCTGATGAAGCTATTGCCAACGCAATATTATTTTGCGATCGCACACGCGCAAGAATCAGTGAAGTAATAAATGTTTTGCCAGTGCCTCCGGGTGCGTCCAAAAAAAAGAATCCGCCCTGTTGTGCCTCAATTGACGTATTGATTTGATCATATACACTTTGTTGCTCGGCAGTAAGCAATATTTCATTATTAGCAACAAAAGTAGCTAGAGCAGTTTTATCAAACTGGTGTTCACGTTGAACATCGCTGTTTATGATATCTACTGCTGCTCGGCTCGGTGCTGACATGCCAAATTGAATTAACGACATGTTTGAAATTTGGATACAAATATCTTCAATCATTATTAAGGCTTCGTTATATATTTGTTCTGAAAATTCATGATTATAATCTTGATTATTAATTTTATACCGATGCAAAATATCCTCACTCATTGGGTCTTTATGTGTATTCCACAGTGCAGATGCATCTGATGGAAAACATGTTGTTAATATTATTGCAAATAATTCGAATTTGATGTGCAGATGAAATCAGTGCTGCATCTGCAAGAGTCATGTCCCATTGATTATCATTCTCCAATAAGTGCAACTCACGGCACGCATCATAAAAAG
>NW_020538326.1:0-102639 GCF_003426905.1 Ctenocephalides felis
CCAACTTTTTTTTTCCAATCTTCAAGAAAATGAATTGAAATTTCGTTCGATTTCCTTCGGCACCCAGAAATTTTACATCTCGACATTTATTGGCCATTTTGTCATTGCTCAGTTGCCAAGCAAAAAACAAAGGCAAATAAGCCACTAACTTAGTTTTTAAAAAATATTTTTTTTATTGTATTTTTTGTAATATTGTAATATTATTTTATATCATTATTATTATGTATTATATATATATTTAAAATTTTGAAGTATTTTATTTACTTTTTTCTATATAATGCAATAAATTGTTAACTATAAAAAAACTATAATAATTTCACAAAAGTCACTTTTTTAGGTCAATCATCTTATGCGGCCTCTTTCATTGCTGCCTAATTTAAGTGCGGCCTCTAATGGCAAAAAGTTCCCCACCTCTGCTTTATAGTGATGGTAAAATTAAACCCATTCATTGGAAGACACACGTGGGTCAACAGAATCTTGCAAGGTATTTCCACTGGATCAACTTTTGCAAAAGCTAATTGAAGGTACATTTATACATTACTGTGTTTTAATTTATGAATGCATGCATACTTATCTATACATTTAAATGAATATATCATTGATTTATTATTACTATAAAAAATTAATATTATAATTTTTACAGATAAAATTCTAGCTGCAGTTGCAGATGACATTATAAGTAGTATAGGTGCTGCTGTTCATGGAAATAGGCTTCTTTGATTACAACGAAAGATTTATGGCACATCAAAAAACGTTTCACACCACCATATATGACATACAAGAACCCTAATGAACAAATAAGCGTGAGGACATGGGTCAGAGAAAAACAACTGAAGAAACAGTACTAAGTTCTGTTTTATAAAAAAAAATTGTACAACTAATTTCGGGCTCAAAAGGAAAACATTTTTTTGTCAAAATATTATTGGATTTGGCACTGATAAATTATGCATTGACGGAACCCGTGGAACAAATGGCTATGGTTACCATTTACACACTATGGTAGTTGTAGACGAGTTCGGAAGCATAATACCTGTTGCATTTTGTTCTCCAACAGACATGATTTATTTTAAAATATTTTTCCAAGAAATTACGAATGTTTATCTGTTAGACGGCGACGCGGCGCTTACGCGCTTTGACATTTCGTCTCTATGCAGTTAAAGCAGTACGCTTGCTTTGAAAAAAAGTTCAGAATTTCCGAAATATGTCAAAGTAAAGAAAACTTTTTTTTCAAAAAAAGTCATTTTTTGTCAAATTTATAGTATCTTAAAAATCTAATTTTTTCGAAATAATTTTTCGTCAACAATGTTGATCTTTTGGAAAAATAATTTTTGGTACGGGAAGTTCCAACAACTTGCCTTAAGGCCATGCGCCCCACTAGTTGATATTCAAATATGACAATTTTGAAAAATGGCTGGCTACACAGCTGGCGCGGTTAATAATGTAATTGGACGTGATAGAAAATGCAAAAATTGGAGACGAAATATTGCAAGAGCAAATCAAGTACAACTATATGATCAATGAAAACGATCAAATAAAGCAAATACACACTAGACAAACAAAAAAGAGAAAGAATTAGATATCATATATAGAAAACTCGGGGACAACTTACAAAAAATTAATCCAAGAAAACATCAACATAGAATGGAAAGATGCTTATATACTCGAAGATTTCAACATAAGAAAATGTTTTAAATTTCAAATTTCAATTCACTGTTAGGGTGCCGTATGCTGTGGTGCAGTACTGTGGTACATGTGGTGGTATGGTAATCACTACACGAGAGAATGTAAAGCTGAAGAAAGTAAGTGTATTAACTGCTTGGATGTTCAAAAATATGAAGAAGATATCCATAAAATAGTGGAAAAATGATAAAGAAAGTTCAGCTGCAATACAATCGGTCTGGGCGGTAGAAAAAGAAGTTTCAGAGAAACTGAAACTTACAATATTATAAAAAGTAAGACATGATTTTATTTAAAAATTTATTAATTAACTATTAATGTTATTAATATTAATAACATTATTATGATTTCTTTATTAACTTCGCAAAGAAGTTTTCACGAAAAATCCTACTTCTATGTTCTATGTTCTCTAGACGTTTTAATCGTTTGAGACAAAGGGCGCATTGCCATATAGAATCGACCCCACCCTGGTATTTAAATAATTTATATGCCATTTCAAAGTCTTTTTTTCTAAAGCTAAATACGAATTTTCAGATTTAAGTGTTTCATTATGTAAGCAGATAAATTATTTATCTATATCGCATGAGCAAATAAAAATATTAACAGGTTTTAGTCTAGAAGTAATCACAGAAATAAGCAGAATGCCTAGATCAATAAAAAAAAGTAATAATCAAAACATTTTCCAAGCATTGTTTTTTTTTTTTTGTTCAAATTGAAAACGCAAAATTCTAATCAAGTTATCGCCGGCATTTTTAATATTTCAAAGAGACAAGTCTCTCATTATTATAATCAAATCTTAATCGGATTCGAAAAAGATATATTAGATCAAAATTTTGGATTAGAGTCTTTTACTAAAGACCAATTAATTTCGGAGACATCATACAATGCACTAAAAATTCTGGGATTAACCAATGAGTAATTATGAGCATTAATATGTGAATACGTATATACGACATGAAATGAGCGCCAATAATGAATATCAAAGAAAGCGAAAAACAGGTACCACTACAAACCATTTGTACAACAAATGGCTTCATAGTTGATTTTTCAGGCCCATACCTGTCAACACAAAATAATGCCATAATCATAAAAATTACGCTAAAAGATGCACATGGCATCCGAACTTTTTTGCAACCTGATGATATTCTCTTGGTAGATCGCGGTTTTCGTAATGCTCTAACGGATATAAAATCAGCAGTATATGTGCCTCTTATGCCATGCTGCAGGAGTAAAGAAAACAACTTACAACTGAAGGGGTGAACGAATCCAAAACTTGGACGGGTAATTGAATCATCCTTTACACACTTCAATTTACCTTCTTCCATTTCAAATGTCTTCACACCTTGGCCATAACTTTCCAATTTCAATTCTTCGGCTGCATCCATCTCAGCTCTCACACATCTTTATCTCTAAATTTATTATTGCAGATATATACAGAAAATTTGTTTTAATTGTCACAGGTCGTACAGTTATGAGCAAAATAAAACCAAACGGATTTTTACCTAAGAAATTATCAAAACTGGATACGTATACCCCTCAAGAATCGTTTGCACTATTGATGACAATGGTGCAGTTACAGTTGGGTTCCAGAAAACACATATAGAGCATACTTAATGCATTAAATCTATACCATTAGGTAAACAGTTGAAAGAACATATCAAGGGTAAGTGTTTAGCCACCTTGTATGATTATAAAATAATTATTTTAATGATTATTTAAATTATGTTCTTTGTAGATAAAATTGAAGCAGGAGTTTCAGAAAACAAAATTCTTAATAGTATTCGGGATAAAGCATATAATGGAAACTTATCAATGAGGACATCTTTAATAACTAGTCCAGATATATGAAACATTAAAAGTAAAGCCGTGCTACCATACCCTACATATAAAAATAAAAATGACAAATCTAGTGTCGCAACATGGTTTGAACAAAGCAAACAATTTTTTTTTTTTTTTTAAGTTTTACATTTAAAAATCTCCAGGGTAGAGCACAATATTCTAGAAAAGCATGATCTCCTCTTATTTATGAACAAAGAACAGACTAATATTATTAATGAATTTGATCACAGTAAAATATGCATTAATGGAACTCATGGCACAAATGATATCATCTTTTAGTAATTGATGAGTTTGCGGGAGGTAACCCAGTGGCATTTTGCTTCAGTAACCGCCAAGAGGAAGCAATATGTAAAATATTTTTTGAATTAATCAAGGATAAGATGGGAAACATGGTTGCAACAACAATTATGTCTGATGATGCACCAGTGTATTATAATGCATCGTCATCAGTCATAACACCAACCAATAATCACCTACTCTGTTCATGGCGTGTGTCGCAAAGCTGGAAGAGGGCAGTGAATGCAAAGATTAGGCACAGTCAAAAACAGGTAACTGTATTTAACTGCTTGTTAGAAATTAGAGCAATTTTGAATAAAAATCAATTTTGGTGAGAAATGAATTCCTATGTAAAAAGCCTTGAGCAGGATGTGGATTCGAAATCATTTGCTCTATATTTTACAATAAAATAAAAAAACAGACCAACAACTTTGGGATATTGTTTTAGGAAACACTTGGGCATTAATACAAATATGAACCTTGAAAGTTATAATGAATTATAAAGCATATTTATGGAACAAAAATGTACCAGGCAAATGGATGCATACTTCAAGAGAAAATAAACTATGTCAATAATATTTCAGAAAGACTCATCTAGTGAAGTGATTGAGATTGACCATAGAGAATGGAAGGTTCAATCTACAGAGAATAATAATAATACAACATGCATAAGATGCAAAAACTGCAAGTTGTGTTTTGCACGTGTATGGATTATTTTAAAATCAAATATAAGTAATCATATCGAAGCATGTGCAAGACCATTTCCAAGAGACACAGGATTTAACAGTTCCATTTTTGAAATGAATAAACTTAAGAAAACAGAGGAATTAAGAAGACCTATTGGTAAAACAGGTTTAGAGAAACACACAGCGCTGTCAATAGAGGTGGTTCATGAGCCACCCAAATTAAGGCCAGCTTGAGATATATTTTAATAAAATTGATTACTCAGAATTGCTGATATCTCTCTCTCTCTCTCTCTCTCTCTCTTATAATAATATGTAGCAAATAAAAAAAAATAGGATGTGTAATAGTGTTCATAGATAAAGCATGTAATGACAGAGTATCATTAACACTGACCAGTCCTAGCTTGAATTATTACTTGTATGTAAAAGAAATCTTGTGAAGGAGTAAAGACAACAAAAGCTTATATGCAATAATTTAGTAATGACAAAATAATCAATTCTAAAAAAGAGCAAGTAAATTTTTTTAAAAGAAATAAATGGAAGTGCAGTAGTTTTTGACAATTTCAAAATATATCTGATCGTAACTATATCTGATGGCAGAAAGTTTGTAATGTCAGAAAAAAACATTTGTGGCTTTTGATACCATAATGTTCCACCATGACAATAATCGTTTTAACACAAATACATATTTTATTAAAGAAGTTGTGGGTGCTGTGATAGCTCCATACTTTAACTGTTCAAATTATGCAAATGTTTAAGAATTATCGTCAAACGATTAAACCATATTTATTACCAATAGTAAAATAGGTACACAATTCACTAACTGCTGAAGTCAGGCAACACTTATTAGCGACTATTCCAAAATAAAAGCATCTTTGTCAACTTGATTGAGCCACCATTAATAGATTACAGATGAAATGGCTAGAACACCAATCAGTTGCAAAATTTATATATGACACATATCAGTTTACTAAGGTTTATCGTTTTAGTTGATGCTGATGATGATACTGAAATTTTTACTACTGTAGGCAAAATGTTCTATAGAATACAACATATTTACTTGCAGTGATCAAGATTAACTTAATTGATAGGAGCAACATGCAGCAACTTACCTCAGATGACCTAACACTCAAGTTACCTCATATAGCTATAAAATATAGTACAATTTTGTTTAGAAACGGCCACATAACCCTTCATCACGTGGAATAGTATTTCATCACCGATATCTGAAATTATAAAATAATATAAAATTTTGATACATAGAAATAAACGTATCAAAATGAAAGAAAACATGAAAGGGCCACAGAAGAAATTGTTAATTATGAAATTAAAACAATATCGATAAACAACAAAACACGTACGCACCAAGTAATCTAATAAATAATACAAACATTAACAATAAATGATAGAGAAGACACAAACGTTAACGAATGTTTAGCATTTAAGATCAATGCGTATACTATACAGAATAGAATGCTGTCAAAATTACTTGATATAAATTAATAAGGAAAATAACCAATTCAACATAATACTAACCAAAATAAATAGTTAAATCATTAATCATCCACTAAAGCACTGAATTTAAACAAAACCTAAAAAACTTGTTGAAACTAATATAAAGCGCCTGCCATCAACGATAGACATACGAGTAGAAGATTGCAAACAATTACTAATAATCGTAGAGCGGATGTAAGGGTGCCGGCACACCAGTTCATAGCGTGAGATACGGCGTCCGTTACGATGAAGCGTTAATGCTTTTACGTTAACGGGAAAGACAAAATGAATAAAATAGACAAATTAAAAATCCTCTAGCTTTTCAAAATCGGTGACCACTTTACACGATTTTAAATATATATGAAGAAAATGAATTGATTAAAAACAACAATATCAAATTTTGCACGGGATAATCATTGGTTAATCAAACAAGTAATGTAAAAATTCCTTATCTATGTGGTTAATAATCACAATAAAATAAAATGTATTGTTCAATGAATATTTGCAGTAATGAGTTAAACTAGTGTGGCATGGCACCGTGCCTTAAGGCAAATTGCTGAAACTTTTGGTAACAAAAATAAAATTAAAAAAAAAAAAGAGTGCGCGTAAGGATCACACGCGATTGAAGTAAAACTTTTAATATTGTATGAGTAGGCAATTAAGATAAAAATAAAAAAACATCATATTTGAATTTTAAAAATCATCTTTTAATAATCATATAACATCAATAATAATAAGATCTTCTGAGCATCGGCACAGCTGTCCTACTGATATTAAGAGTTTGAATATGATGTGAAGCTTTCTTCCTAATTTTGTTACCTATCTTACCGGGAAATTCAAACCATAACGTAGAAGTTCATCATTATCGCCACGTTCTATGTACACTAATTTTCCTACACAACCATTAGCTAAGCCATCACTTACATCAATATTAGTTGTTATTATGTAAAATTTATTCAGAACTAAAATTATTTCATACGCCAAAGCCCCGGTATCAATAACCGATTATTTGTGAAACTGCTGACGAATGTATGATTGTTGATCTGTCGCATGGCAACCTACATAAATATCCGTGGCAGTAGATATTATTTTGTCTTCAACGAGATTCAATATAAATTTATTATATTCCATGGCACATTTATTCTCTAAGAAAAGTCTTATTCCA
Organism: Ctenocephalides felis; assembly: GCF_003426905.1. Classification (NCBI taxonomy): domain Eukaryota; kingdom Metazoa; phylum Arthropoda; class Insecta; order Siphonaptera; family Pulicidae; genus Ctenocephalides; species Ctenocephalides felis. Next base: position 7,135 of record NW_020538326.1, read on the forward strand.
TGAGGACATAATACAGCAACCTCTTCTTTTGTAAAAAAACGTGATTCAATTAATGCAAGTTCATATAGGGTTTAGCGCTCGACTTACGCATGACATGACGGGAGTGGATACTCGCGACATCAGCGCTTACGGCGTCGTAGTGTTCAACTACACGTTGGCATTTTCGTTGCATTTGTACGGATTTACACCCGTGTAGCGCCTAAAAATTTTTACACCCATATCGCGCCTAAAGAAGTTTTACTTCAAAAGAGTGCGCGTAAGGATCACACGCGATTGAAGTAAAACTTTTAATATTGTATGAGTAGGCAATTAAGATAAAAATAAAAAAAACATCATATTTGAATTTTAAAAATCATCTTTTAATAATCATATAACATCAATAATAATAAGATCTCCTGAGCATCGGCACAGCTGTCCTACTGATATTAAGAGTTTGAATATGATGTGAAGCTTTCTTCCTAATTTTGTTACCTATCTTACCGGGAAATTCAAACCATAAACGTAGAAGTTCATCATTATCGCCACGTTCTATGTACACTAATTTTCCCACACAACCATTAGCTAAGCCATCACTTACATCAATATTAGTTGTTATTATGTAAAATTTATTCAGAACTAAAATTATTTCATACGGCAAAGCCCCGGTATCAATAACCGATTTTTTTGAAACTGCTGACGAATGTATGATTGTTGATCTGTCGCATGGCAACCTACATAAATATCCGTGGCAGTAGATATTATTTTGTCTTCAACGAGATTCAATATAAATTTATTATATTCCATGGCACATTTATTCTCTAAGAAAAGTCTTATTCCATGAGGACATAATACAGCAACCTCTTCTTTTGTAAAAAAAACGTGATTCAATTAATGCAAGTTCATATAGGGTTTAGCGCTCGACTTACGCATGACATGACGGGAGTGGATACTCGCGACATCAGCGCTTACGGCGTCGTAGTGTTCAACTACACGTTGGCATTTTCGTTGCATTTGTACGGATTTACACCCGTGTCGCGCCTAAAAATTTTTACACCCATATCGCGCCTAAAGAAGTTTTACTTCAAAAAAAAAACATTTTGTTTAACTTTTGAAAAAATTAGATTTTTACTAATTTTGAAATGTTTAAAAAAGACTTTTACAATTTAGTCTTATTTTTCTAAATTAGAAAATTTCGAACTTTTGTTCAAAACAATAGCACTGCGCCATGGGGAGTTATCTTCGAAGAAATGCGCGTTGCACTGTTTTGGTCTTGAGTAGTGCCAATTTTTAAAAACAGATGGCTCATGTGTACTCATTTCAACTACAAATTGTTCGTGGTTCGTGCAAGTAGCTGTCAAGTATTTAATGCTGTACGAATAACCTAAGCATAACCTAAGTTTGTGTGTAAGTTAATTGTTTCTAATTAATTAACTGTGTTTAAGTGAACATTTAAGTGAAATTTAATATGGCAAAGTGTTTTTATAGTACCCAAAAAAGTGTCAAGTGCGGGTTAAAATATTTAGCTATTCCAATACAAGTTTCCGCAAAGGTATTTTTTAATAATAATTGCAGCAATAATTATATATAATCAAGATATTTCAACATGTTATTATATTGAATAGGTGTCTTGGGGGTACCTGCAAATTGCTGCAAAATACACGAACAGAGCGCAGGAGTACTTTTGACAACCAAGGAATGCAACATGTAATGACAAGAAGGATTCATAAACAATGCAATAATTTAAGGAATAAGTCCTACAAAAAGTCTCCAAAGGTCTACTATTTTTGGAGACAAGTATTTATTTTGCGATGTCCTCAAATATTGGAAAAGTTGCATTCAGAGATATAAGAGTATAGCAGTATTCACGAGTGTTTATTTAAAACATTAGGTTCAGCTATTTCTTTTTAAAAGTATTAGTAGCAGTGTTTTGATGTTTTTTGAAATACCATTATCTTCGGAATTGTTATATGATTGGATTGAATCTCATATTGTTGATGTTGCAAAACAGTTGTTCAGTTCATTCAGTATAAGTTCATTGTTATATTTAATAAGATTATCTATTACATTAGCAAATGTAAACACTTGTGAAACATCCCAATATAATGTTTAAATTCAAGATATATGTGTTACTTACCTTAGGAATCAAAAATATTGCTTTTATCTTTCAATTCATAAACAATTGTATGTGCATAAAACATTATTCTGTTCGCACTTTGTTGATCTTTTATGGCAATTTCAATGATAATGTTTTCATGATGAAACATGGCTAAATGTAATGTTATAAAACACTCGTACAGAAACTATTCAAAGGTTTCGTTAAATGCAACTTTACTATTAATTCATTAGATAGCAAAATAACTATTAAATGCAGAATTAATAAAGAACAATGTCTCGTAAATGAGTTTTAATCCTAGGAATTTGAATTTCTCTCAATTTTGATAATTATATATATATATATATATATATATATATATATATATATATATATAAATCTCGTGTCACGATGTTGGTTCGCGATGGACGCCCAAACTACTGGACCGATTTTAAATTTTAATAGCTTATCGTGTGCATATATATCCAACTTAGGTTATTCGCTCCGAGCGTGACTGCAGCGCCGTAATAAATATGAACTAATTGGGGTTATACTTGTTTATCTATGGTGTGTGGTTTTCATGGGTTTTACATGTTTGTTAAAGAAAAAAGATATTAAATAATTGTTATAAATAATAATAAACAAGATACAGTAATAATGTGAACGCTGAATGTTTATTGAAATTATTAAATTTACTTCAACGTACTTAAAACATTGTTAAGTATAATGATTAATTAATTAAAGAAATGCAGTAAATATTTGTAAGGTTAAGTGCCTCAAAGCTTATGTCATAAACTCGGAATAGTTCTTAATAAAAACAATATAATAATGATAAATAATATTTTATCAATAGAATAAGTAAATAGTAAATTAATTTATTCAATTTTTTGGTCAAACTAAAGACTTAGACATTATTATAAAGACATAATTTAGACATTATTATAAAGACAAGACCCATCAAATAAAATTGCAGGAAAAAAACTATATTAACTTTTCGAAATTAACTTATTGAAGGAAATATTGTTGACAAGTAGGTAGGACTCAATACCTCGACCGATTCACTGCAAATGCTTGGGAACCCACGGTGATCCATCAACACTACAAATATATATTTCGCATTATTTCAGCATTGTATTAATTAAACTGTTTGCAAAATAAACATTTTTTCGCTATGTGATAACTTTTATTTTTCTTTTAATCATAAAATTACAATTATTATATAATAAAATGTAATTAATATATAGATAATAGTTATACATAATCAATATACAATATATAAATATGTATTTTTCATTATTTCAGGCTTGTATTAATTACATTGTTTTACAAAACAATTTTTTTAGTAAGCATTAAATTTTGATAATACAACAATTTATTGACTTATAATTTTTCTTTTTGCTAAACATAACAATTTTACAACTATTCATAATACTCCGAATTGTATTTTTATAACAATAAGGTTATGATACTTACTTTATTCTTCTAACCGCTGCGATCCACTTTTCCCGTTGATTTTCTTTCCACTTAGCTGTAGAAAATGTATAGAATTTGCAGTCACTTTTTCTGCTGGTATTTCTACAGCCCACTACAGAACAGCTATGGTGGCTCATTTTTTATCTTATTTAAATTTGAAATAAATAAATATTTTATGTGTTTTTGTTTAAAATTTTGTTTATAATAGCCCCTTTTAGTGCTCCAAGTTAGCCACTACGAACGCTTCGGTCGATTTGACTTCCCCTTCCATGCCTTCGCACATAGCCAATAGGAAATTTTGAAAAGTAAATTTGAAATATAAATATATAATTTTTATAAATTTCTAAAAATTTTGACAGAAAATGACCAAAAAAAAACAAAACGCTAAAATGACAAATGTCAAAATTAAAGGAAATTTGGATATATAATTTTTGAAAAAAAAAATTGACATTTCAAAAAATAAAATTCAAAAACATGTACATATATAGAAATATCCAACATTTATATCCAAATTTGATGAAATGCTATATTCAAAATCACAATTTATAGTTTTATTGAAAATAAAAATTAAAAAAAAAAAAAAAAACAATTTATAGTTTTAAATCTAATTAAAAGTCAATGTTTATAAATTTGAATAAATGAAAATCGTCAAATGTCATTTGTCAAAATTTATGAAAATAATTATATAAATAGATTTACAATTTATATTTATTTGATTAGCTTACCAAATTATTTCGGATACCAAAACTTCATCAAAACCTTATAGATCAGAGATCACAATAAAAAAGCGACATATTGAATTTAAAATTAATCATAAACAAAAATTTGACATTTCACAAAAAAATGTTTAACGACTTCAATAAGAAACAAATAAATTAATTATTCCAAGTTATATTGCCGAACAAATTATAGATACAACACAATATTGTAAAATAAATATCATATATTAATTTTCGACCAAAAAGGAAATATTTTGACATTTACAAATATACTGCATATTGAATATATGAAATTAACATTCACTATTTTTCAATTAAATGAAAATGTAAAAAATCAAATATTTATATAAAAAATTGTATATTCAGATGAAGATACTGATTTGTTAATTTAGACTGAAACCTGATGATTTATTCATTAATTTTAAAAAAAATTGACATAAACAAAATTAGAATAAACAAAACACCTGCATCATGCGTTGGAATTAATTATCGAAGTGTAAAGAAATTTGTGTAATTAAAATAAAATATTATTATTATATGAGTTGAGATAAATTTTGATTGCCATCGCAAACGTTAATCATACAGAAAATTGTAACCTCTTAAATGGAATAGTACAATCTGAAGGTATCATTGCAATCTGACAAAAATAAACTAGACAAACTAAATATTATATCATATTATATTAAATTTCGATCCAAAAGAAAATATTTTGACAGTTATAATTAATTTGAAATGAAATGCAAATGTCAAAAATCAGATCTTTATGTAAAAAAATATTTATTTCCACAATATTCCCGTGTTGAATTTGCACTTTTTTATGAATTTAACAAGCATATAATATATTCATTGATCACTTAAAATAATTATTAATTTATAATAAATAAATATTGACGTATTTGACATGACAAAAGTGTAATAAACAAAATGCTATGATGCGAGTGAATTAATTTTTGAAGTATGAAATGTCAAATAATTTTGAAAATTATAACAAGTTTTTAACTATTTGTCAGAAAGAATATATTTTATTACAAATTCATACCCATATCAAGCACCAAAGTAATAAATACTGTTTATAAAATGACATATTATTTATAGACAATATGATTTTAATGCATATTTTAATTATATGTTTTATATAAATATCAAATAAATATATTTATGTTTCACTTGATTTTAATGAAAATAATTCAATGCCAAAATAAAAAGTATATATCTAAAATTATAGTCTAAATATTACAATTTTGATAAATAATCATCCATTATTTTACAGTACAAAAATTGATAAAAAATTAATAAAAGTGCCAAAAATCAAACATTTTATAGATTTGGACTCGGATTTCTCAGAACTTTATCCATGTTAGTTTCAGGAATAGTATGAATATCAATTTGCAGTCGAAAATTTATATGATAAGTGACTAAAACATTATAGATCACAATAAAAAAGCGACATATTGAATTTAACATTAATCATAAACAAATTAAATGAATTTTTAACGACTTCAATAAGATACAAATAAATTAATTATTCCAAGTTATGTTATAGGCAATATTGGCAATCAAATTATAGATATAAATTATATCATATTATATTAAATTTCGAACCAAAAAGGAAATATTTTGGCATTTAAAAATTTAGTGCATATTGGATATATGAAATTGACATTCAATATTTTTAAATTAAATGCAAAAGTAAAAAATCTGATATTTATATAAAAATTATATATTTAGAGAATAGTACTGCGCTGATTCAGACTAAAATCTAATTTATTCATTGATTAAAAATATTTCACTATTTGACATAAATAAAATTAAAATAAACAAAGCACTATGATGCGTTCGAATTAATTATCAAAATGTAAAGAAATTCGTGTAATAAAAATATAACATTATTATTAATATATCATGTATATTATAAGAACTTTTGCAATGCGGAAAAATATTTTTGATGGCAAAACAGCGTTTGCCGGGTCAGCTAGTATATATATATATATATATATATATATATATATATATACATACGAGGTGTGTTCAAAAAGTACCCGGAATTTTTAAATTTCGCGGGTCTGGAGTGTCTGATTGTCAAAATTTTTTTTTATTGTGTTGGTATACATGCCCCTAAAGTATGATGAAATTTTCAGCTATATTCACTGTTTACTTTGTCTGTGGTAGTCGCTAAGGTTCGACGTGTTTTTCTGAGCTCGGCGATTTTTACAATGGAAGAATTGAAAAGTCAAAGAATTTGTATTAAATTCTGCGTAAAAAATGAAATAAAGTGTAACAAAGTGTGTGAAATGTTACAAAAAGCCTATGGTGAGTCTGCTATATATATATATATATATATATATATATATATATATATATATATATATATAGAATAGATTTGAATTTATTATATCGCCATTCCTGATTTCTTCTTTATGTTGCACATTGCTTCTGGGTTTGCATGAACATTTAAAGGTAACTTAAATGCCGAATGCGCAGTTCGTCCTCCTTCAAGTAATGTCGCTGCAATTCCTGATGAAGCTATTGCCAACGCAATATTATTTTGCGATCGCACACGCGCAAGAATCAGTGAAGTAATAAATGTTTTGCCAGTGCCTCCGGGTGCGTCCAAAAAAAAGAATCCGCCCTGTTGTGCCTCAATTGACGTATTGATTTGATCATATACACTTTGTTGCTCGGCAGTAAGCAATATTTCATTATTAGCAACAAAAGTAGCTAGAGCAGTTTTATCAAACTGGTGTTCACGTTGAACATCGCTGTTTATGATATCTACTGCTGCTCGGCTCGGTGCTGACATGCCAAATTGAATTAACGACATGTTTGAAATTTGGATACAAATATCTTCAATCATTATTAAGGCTTCGTTATATATTTGTTCTGAAAATTCATGATTATAATCTTGATTATTAATTTTATACCGATGCAAAATATCCTCACTCATTGGGTCTTTATGTGTATTCCACAGTGCAGATGCATCTGATGGAAAACATGTTGTTAATATTATTGCAAATAATTGTCGAATTTGATGTGCAGATGAAATCAGTGCTGCATCTGCAAGAGTCATGTCCCATTGATTATCATTCTCCAATAAGTGCAACTCACGGCACGCATCATAAAAAGTTTCATATAAAATTCCATTGACTGTCCTCAAATTTTGGAATGATCTTGGTCCTACAACATTAATCAACAACAAACGTAAATAAAAGCATTCTCGTTGCTTAGGATGAACAGTATACAATCTACCCAAATTGTTTGTCATATATATGCCTTCGAATCCTGAAACAGGAATACCTCGTTTTCTAGGTACCCAATCTTTTAATTTTTTATCCCATGTAAAATATTTAGGTGTATCTGTATATAATAATGTTCTAGCAAATCTTCCAGCAATATCTGATCTATTACAAAGTTTAAAAAATGCAGTAAGAGTAGTCTTCGGAGCAGTCAAAGCTTGTTGTAATATATTGTTTTCTGTAAAGTATACCCGTTGACGGTTTTCCAAATGCACAGCCAAATGTACCACAGATGGATTCCTTTCATGCATGGGAAAACCAAAAATACGCCAGATAGCTTCATTGCTACTGACGTATCTACCCATTTGATATCGAGTTATTTCATCATTCTCATTAATACTTTTAATTGCAAATATCGCTTTGTCGCTCCCTTTATGAACATATTTGCATATGTATTTTATCGACTTCACCGAGCTGCACAGTTCGACATTTATATGTGCTTTATAGGTTTTGCATAGCAAAGGCGAATAAGGAACTACCCATCGATTATCAACATCTATTACCCCGCCATTCGACAGTCGCAATTCAAAACATTGTCCACCATTGTCAACGTCACGTCGCCGATAAGCGGGAACACGTTTTTCTCGAATCTGTCGTTTTCAACGACACCCTGTACTTTTCAAGTTCGAACTGGACAGATTTACAAGAAGTTTCTACAGATTATTAATAGATTTTTTTTCAGTATGAAGTACTATGAAAAAAATCGTTTGCTTTGAAAAGCTTAATTGATAAATAGAAAAAAATCAGATAAAGAAATCTGCATTTATAAATTATAAGTAAAATACAAATGTTTAAACGTTGATATATAAATGACACCACAAACACATCATAAAACTACAAAGACTGTGTTCAATATATTTATGAAAACATTTAGTTTCTTTATGAAAACATTTTGCATACATTACGAACTTTCTACTTCTATTATTACAATGAAGCTGTAAAGTGACAATATTAGAATATAAATAATATATTTATATAGAGTCTATATCATATACTATATAGACGTTTTTCTCTCTCGATTGGTTAAATCGCAAAAAAAAAAAAATAAAATTTGTATATATTTTTACGTTTCAAAGGTTTCTGAGAACATGGATATATGTGTGTGTTTAGATACAAATTTTTGTAGACGATTCCTTGAACACGGATGACCCGATTTGAATAATTCAAAAAGCATTCGATTCGCATTGACGGGGAGACGTGTTGATTAGTTTTTCGCAAAGGCAGGTGTAGTCGGTTTGAAGATACAGGGTAGGAAATGCCAAAAATTGCAATTCAGTTTTTGAAATAACGGAGCGTTCGATTTGAAAGATTCAAATAACATTTTGTTTGTATTGACAAAATAAAGAACTGATAAAATTTTTGAGAAAGCAGATCTAGAGGTTATGGGAAAAAGTGAAAAAAAATCGGTCAAAAATGATCATTAGACATAAGCACATGGCCGGTAATCTCCGAACAAATGTAGTTTACCGTGTTTTGAAATGGATTGGTATTCGAATTGATCGAAGAATGGCGCTACGATTTCCAATTTCATTGATCTAGCTTGATCTACATTGATTTGATCGCCATTTTTTATAAGTTGTCATCGCGTATTATAGTTGAGATGTGTTATATTTGTTTTTCTATGGTTGTTTATATATAATTATATTTTGGTAAATACTTTTTTCATTTATTATTAAGTCAAAATGAAAAAGTGTAATGTGCCAAATTGTTATAACTCCAAATATAATAAAAAATGCATGTCTTTCCGGCATCTAATTATCAGATATGTATATAATGATGTATTATGTATTGTTCTGTAATAGCATGATCATACGTGCTTTTAATAAAAATATGAATTATTGTTCAATGTTGTTCAAAGTCCAAGATCTTTACATGAACACGGAAGACGCCATTCCTAGAATTGACACGTACAATGCATAATATATAGAGTCAGAATTATTTGTATCAACCAGTGATGCCTTAGGCAGAAGTCTAGCCAGTGACGTCTTAGTCAAAAGTCTAGACCAGTGATGTCTTAGTCAAAAGTCTAGCCTAGTGATGTCTTAGTCAAAAGTCTAGACCAGTGTAGTCTTAGACAAGAGTCTAGCCAAGTGATAATGTCTTAAGAGTAGTCTTAGATAATCTAAGTGGAGATTATGTCTGTGAACTAAAGAAATAAATACAGTCAAGTGGATTTTATTGGAAACCAGAAGCTTGTCTCTTCCAGCGAATACCTTATTGAAAGTACCCATTACTCTGAAGAGAACTCTCATCAAACCAGTCGATCAAACATTATTCCTACTGCTCGACCCTAGGCATCAAGAAAGGTTGGACGGACATTTTACCATATCGTATAGAGAAGCTACTACAGTAACCAATATCCACGACTGTGGATCCTTCAACTACGGACCTCCAACCCATACCCGAACCATACTACCAACACCATTATTTCATTTCATGGTGTCAAGCGGTGGATTTCCTTGTAGTGAAGTGGTAGTTTTGTGAATTGTGCTTGGTGAAATCTGGATCCGGTTTTCTTCGCAACCAGAGGCTGCAGAATAATTAAACTAAAACGGAGTATCCAGCAAGCAGCAAGACCAGGACTAGCACGAGGAACTAAAGGCACCAAAGGTGGCAGCATTACCGAGATAAACTACGCAGACAGAACTACGCAGGCAGATCAACGCAGACTTGACTAAGGCTCACTCCCCAAGTAAGAAAAACCAATCCTTCAACATATCCAGACCAGAACATCATAGTCGTCAATTTTTTTTTAAATTTTATTTGTCAATTAGAATATAAATAATAATATTTTGTCAATTTGAATTTTTTTTAAGTATTAGGATTTTGGTTGTACTTGGGTAACATTTTTGTAACAACGGGCAGTTCGATTATTGTTCACACCACTATTATTTTGTTGACTTCACGTAACCATCAAGGTTAAGTTCAAGTAAATATTGTTAACTAAGCATTTTTAACAAAAACAATTACGAGCATTGCCAGGTCCGAATTTCATAACAGAAATATTTCAAAGTAAATTAATTGTAAAGATTAGTAACAAAGTCATCAAGTAATAATATAAAAGACTCAGAAAGTAATATTGAAAAGTTAGTGACTCTAGTTAATGACTTTAAGTGTCCTATCAAGAGTAAATTTACATCTGTTGATCTTTTTATAACGTCGATTTTTAATGTGGCTTTAAATGCCAGTATAAAGGCGAAATGCCTAAAGGATTTAGTGTAGCCATTGTGCCACTTTTCAGGCGATAGTGCCAATCCTTCATTTCAGATAGCCTAATATTAAATTGTTCAAAGGAAACAATAGGTATCTGACAAATAAATAATTAATCAGGGTAGGAAAAACCCGAATGGAGACTCGTAATGTTAGTGAAAACCGCGAGATCTTAAATATATTTGACGTAATTTTGATGACTTATAAGAGACTCATGAATCCGCGGGAACGAGTCAATAAAATCTTTCAAATAAATTTATTTCGTTATTTTCATTTTAGGACCAAAACACGCTCGTTGATTTTATCGATTTTATTAAATATTAAATGAGAATAAATTCCAACTATTAATGTTGAGTATATAAATAATTTTAAAATATTACATAAGAATAAAATTTTAATCTTGAATATAATATAAAATGAACTTTGAAGTTTTGTGTGAAAATAATTGAACTTGAAATGCAAATTTTAATAATAATTTAATTTAATCAACTGCCCACAACACAAAATGTTACAAAAATGAAGGGGATAAATTTAAATTAATGTCAATAATAGTAATGTAACTATCCCCATAGAATAGAATTATAAAAATTTGAAAAAAAAAAATATAGGAAAATAGAAAAAGCCATGCTTGAATTATTGATACAAAATGATTTCATTTTAAATTCATTTCAATTTGTTAGCGTTATATTGAACGTGCAATATTTCCTAAATTTTCTCTACAATTATATTAAAGTTTATTTTGAAAATTAATAAGCAATTGAGTAAATTTGTTTCTATTATAGTAATTGCATAAATTAACGATAATAATATCTTTTCTAAATATTTTTATAATTGTTCATACTAATTTCAATTATTTGCGTTAATAGCATAACAAGCTTTATCATATTTCTATTTTGAAATTTGAGTAAAGAAATATCACTTAACATTCGGTTTCAAATTTTAACAAGGCACGGAATACAATTTTGCTTATAATGTATTAACCTTGTGAATTTTATGAATCTTGATGCATTTTACAAAACTTTATTTTATTATTATTTAAAAAAAAAAACAAAAACAAAAAAAACAAAAAAAAAATTGAAGTATTAATTGGCGTCATATTTTTATTCTATTGAAATTTCATTAATTTAATATTTTAATTTTGATTTTTGAATAATTTTATCGTAATCTATTTATTTCATTTGACATATTAATACTTTCGTAGTGTATTTTTATTTTTATAAATAACTATGAATTTCGAGCGTTCAAAGTAGATAAAATGAAACCAATAAATTTCTTTGAAATTAATTTCTATCACCTTAATTATTTATTCACTTATAAAAAAGTAATTTTAATGCATAGTATCAATAACTCACATGGAATTAAAATACAAAAAATAAAAATAATAATTTGTAGCAAAGATTCCGAAATTGAAAGGCCACTCATTTTTTATTAATACTGACATTCTAAATATAATAATTTTAAATTAATATTTTTGTATTGCATATTTTTATAAAACAAATAGAATGTTCAGAATAGAATTTGAAAATAAATTAAGAGGGCCCAGAAATGTATTAATGTAAAAGTATGTGAAACACAATTATTAGATTACAAGACGAATTATCACTATCTTCCATTTCTATCTAGATGTAATGCATAAGAATGGCAACAAGTGTGCAATCTATTTTTTTTTTAAAATCTTCGAAGATTGATACAAGATTCTCATACAGCTTCAGTTAGAAATAATCGCGCGCGCATTTTTAAACATCCTATTCAAAACCGAACTGAATCTGACACAGAGTATTTTGATCATATTATAAATTCGAATCAAATAAAAAAAAAAAAATTAAACAATTTATTATAATATTAAATTTGTGAAAAGAAAGAGAGATCTTGCACCTTGTTAATATTCTTATGCAAATAGAAAAATTGTTTTTATTATTTTATTGAAACTAATTAATAATAGTGATAATGGATCAAATAATTAATTAGCAAATTTTTGGAAGTTTTATTGATGTATATAAATCAATTAGGTCACAACTTCGTTTGTCTACTAATCATTTTAAAGCAGTCACACAAGTTATGCAACTATGCGAATTCATATGGCATTAGGTTGCATACTGTATCCAATAAGAATATCCGAACAATGTAACTAATTATTGTTTGTAATATTTTGCTGTATTATCAAAATCCTACTTTTGAAACTAAACAAACTGCTGAAACTAAATCAAAATAATTTTAATGAACTATTAAAAATCACAATATGCAGCAAAGTATTACAACAATATTAGATTTTTTTTATGTTAATTTTTTTATCAGAATTGTTATCTAATTACTATATTGCAAACATACTACAAAATTTTATACTTTTACTTTTTCATATTTTGCAAATTTTCAAATTTTTCTCTCTTTTGCTATAATCGATTGTACCATAGATTACTATTTTTCATTTATCGAGGACGATAAATTGTTTTAGAGGGGAGGAATCCCAAATAAATTGTAATTTCTTTGTTTTTTTTTCTTTTCAATTGTTAGAGGACTAACAATATTCTTTAGGGGTGGCGTGTTCTGTAATAGCATGATCATACGTGCTTTTAATAAAAATATGAATTATTGTTCAATGTTGTTCAAAGTCCAAGATCTTTACATGAACACGGAAGACGCCATTCCTAGAATTGACACGTACAATGCATAATATATAGAGTCAGAATTATTTGTATCAACCAGTGATGCCTTAGGCAGAAGTCTAGCCAGTGACGTCTTAGTCAAAAGTCTAGACCAGTGATGTCTTAGTCAAAAGTCTAGCCTAGTGATGTCTTAGTCAAAAGTCTAGACCAGTGTAGTCTTAGACAAGAGTCTAGCCAAGTGATAATGTCTTAAGAGTAGTCTTAGATAATCTAAGTGGAGATTATGTCTGTGAACTAAAGAAATAAATACAGTCAAGTGGATTTTATTGGAAACCAGAAGCTTGTCTCTTCCAGCGAATACCTTATTGAAAGTACCCATTACTCTGAAGAGAACTCTCATCAAACCAGTCGATCAAACATTATTCCTACTGCTCGACCCTAGGCATCAAGAAAGGTTGGACGGACATTTTACCATATCGTATAGAGAAGCTACTACAGTAACCAATATCCACGACTGTGGATCCTTCAACTACGGACCTCCAACCCATACCTAAACCCTACAACCAACCCCATTATAATATTTCAGTATATAATAAATATGTATCATGAAAATACTATTAAAATGTTATATATATATATATATATATATATATATATATATATATATATATATATACTAGCTGACCAGGCAAACGTTGTTTTGCTAAGTAAGGTATACAATTTCTACAGAATCAAAAAAATTAATACTTTAAGTGTATAAGGATGTGTTGTATGAATGCTTTATATTATACAATGATGCATTATAAAAACAATAAACCCCATTAGTTTATCTATATTTTGTCAATTCAATCAAACTGGAAGCTTTATGTAGGAAACATGGTATAATCCAATCCAAGTCTTTTTTGGTCTTTCGACTTATTGATTACGTTTCAAATTTTTTCAGATTCTTTTTGGATTCTGGATTTTGTGTGTAATTGTAAATAATACTACTGAGCTTAAACAAAATTTTCAAATTTCTGCGAGGAGAGATAGAAAATGAATTAAATATTTATTCTTTGACCTGCGCTTTTTGAAAAGTTTCAAGTAACATTCGATGAATTGAAGTAAATTTAATAAATTTTGACTCTGAGCAAATATAAACTATATTATGAAAAGCAAACCAATTATATCACAACAAATAACACATTTCAAACGAATAATTATCTGACTACGTTCAGTAAAACTGCCAGCTACTTCATCATTGTAAAAATGTGCTTTTTTTTGCTGTCTTTCAAAAAATTGTTATGTGGACCTTCTTACCCCATAGACAGAGTAACTTGGAACGGCCAGGTGGCAAACAGGTTTGTTGTCTAAATTAATCTTAAAAGTATTTTACAAAATAATTACACTTTTAACTAATACTAAAAAACTACCAACGGAAGAAAATACTTTTATTATGGATTTTCAAAGATTACAGTTTATCTCCAGAAAGCAAAGTCATAAGAATCAAGATTATAGCTGGTTATATATCCTTTTCCCTCTACTTTTCAGTTTCTTGTTAAACAATGCTTAACTTTACTGGTCTTTTACACATCGCTGGTGGACCTTTTAAACCCCGGACCTTCATATATTACTATCTATTCTTCGATAAATTCTGCGAAATTATAACTGGAAAAATGTTATTAGGCAAAATGTCCCTTTGATTGATACCAAATTTAGGTTTTGAATTTGAATAGCATGAATAAAAAATAATATAACCTAGAAAATGCTTTATAAATACCAATGAGATCTTTCAGAGCACCGTGTTTGAGACAAATATGCCAAAAAGTGCATTTTTATATTAACATTTCAAAAAAGTTTATATTTAGTTTCTAGTAACACTTGCGGCCCGTTTACTACCCACTAAGCCAAAATACGTAATATTTATGTAATTTTTACGCAAAAAAGTTACATACTTATGTCATTTTTACGTAAGATTAATGTAAGATATGTGTCATAATTTCGCCTATTTTAAGTAATGTGGATTACGTAATATGGGATTACGAAAATATTTCATAATAATTACGTAATTTTTGAAAAAAAAATGACGTGGAGGGGCCCTTTTTTACACACATACATATATACACACAGCATATCTGTATACATAGATAAATAAGTATATATGAACACACACATACACACATATGTGTATATATGAACACACACATTCATGAACATAGAAATGAGTATGCACACACAGTATGTACATACATATATAATATATATGTATGTACACACACGCATACATATAAACACACACACACACACACACATATATATATATATATATTGTTGGGCACCGCGTTGATGAACAGAAAGGGCTGTTGGCGCCGCTATATGCAAATCGGTGTTGTTGCTCTGGACCTTCCGACTTTCCTGAAAAACTCACTTGCTGAAAATACTTGAGATACTTGATAAATAAAAAGACTATTTCAAAAACTTCACTTTATTTCACTTTAAGTACAAGGAACTCGGAGGTATTGGAAGAGAAGTGTTTGCCCGGCGACCGACAGATTAAGACTCATTTATTTCATAATTAATAAAACTAAAATCCTTTGAAACGTAGTGGGGATTTGTCTCGAATGTTCTATACAACGAAAAGGACAAAGTAATGAATTTAGCTGATTAAACAAAATGTTATTCATGCGAACTTGGTGAGAATTGTTAACTAGGCGGAATGTCGATAATAAGATCTTCCTGAGATTTGTCGACGTAGATTTATGATTTCGTGAGAGAATGTGTAATGTCAGCTACTACACAATAGTCTGAGAAAAGTTAATATGAACCGTTAATATCAGCTAAAGCTCAAGGGTTCTAAGATTTCAGTCTGGACTTGTTAGGAATCTAATATTATGACAGTGGTTAGCAACTTATAATATCAGGGGTGTACAACACCTCCCTCGCCAATGTAGCGACTCCCGGCGCTACCGTAAAAAAAACTGACACCAAAAGACAAAAAAAAGATTATTCAATTCAAGAAAAATAGATAGCAAAAATCGCAACAATTCATTAGATTTGACTAAAAAAGTATTAAATATCACGAAAAGGAAAAAAAAAAAATTTTCAATCCCCAATACGTTTGAACAGTAATCTTGGATATTCTTAAATTAGCTTTTAGATTTAAATTGAAAATAAAAAAATGTGAAAGTTCAATTTTCTTTAACTAATAATTCTATAAAATTATAAATTTATTCAAGATATTTTCTAAATTTACCTAAAACTTGAGATAATTACTCATTAGACATTAACTAAATCATTAACTTTTGCAATAAAATTCAAATTAATACTTGAATTTGTTTAGGTAAATTTAAAATTACAATTATTATTTAATTCAAGGAATCATTATCAAAATTATGTTCACTATTTGCATACTACATTAAAAAAAATCAATAAAATCAATTGATAATCAATAATCAATAATCAATAATTAATATTCAATAATCAATAGTCAATAATTAATAATTAATAATCAATATTCAATCAATCAATAATCGATAACTAATAATCAATAAGTCAACAATGGATTTTTTTTGAAATCAATAATTAATGATTGATTATCAATAATCTATTATGCTATATTTAATAATCATAAATCAACTATTTAAAATTAATAAGAATGAAATAAATTTGAAATTAAAAATTGATAATGATTGAACGTTAGAACATCTGTATTCATTTTCACCAAATAATATGTTGGCAGTAAAACACCGCTGTCACAACGACCAAATGATATGTTGAAAAGAAAAAAAAATGAAAAAAATTGGTAATAATTGAACATTAGAACGTCTGTATCATTTGTCTCACAAACTCTGTATGCATCTTTAAATAAAGGCATTGACTTTTTGGATTTGCTTGCATAAGGGTTTTTGTCCGTTAATAATTCTAAATCGTCGTTTTTAAATCTTCCGTATTTTGCGTTATTGTCATAGGATTCCTTTGCGTTGGTTTGTTGATAACGATGTTTGTTTGTAGTTGTGATTATCATGGGCTCTTTAATTTTCCGGGATACTTTATTTTTTTGACATTCTACACATGTACTTATAAAACTTTTGATCTGTCTTCTCATTTTTGGCCACTTGTAAAAATTTCTAATTTTGTTATAAGTTTTTCTAGTGCCTAAATGACCACCATTAATTTGAGAAATATGTAAATCATGCAAAACTTTTTCTATTTCATCTTTTGTTAAATTTTCAATTATTTTATCTAAATAGATTTCGATTTTAATACTTGTATCTTTAAAAATATATCTTAGCATCATTCTAAAATCTTCATAAGAAAGGTGACAAAAATTTGGAAACTGAATTGGATTAGGAATTGCCAAATAATTTATATTCTTTTCTAACAAATATTTCTTTAAATTACATAAACAATAAAAAAAATCAGCTAGTTTTGGCTGTGAAATTTCGTCATTAACAATAGAATATATTATGTGGTTAGATGAAGATTGAATGTCTATAAAATTTTGTTTATCTGCATCATTAATTTTTTCTAAAATGTTTTTATGTTCGAAAAGATCAAATAGACTTTGTACTTTTTCAGATACTTTTGAAGTCTTTGATACAAATATTAAAATATTTTGATTTTTAGTTATTGAAGTAATGAAATTGTTATTGTTCTCTACTATGTTCATATTAAAAATAATTTTTTTATTTACGGTATCTAAAAATGTCTGATAATCATCGCTTGGTGTAGTGGCTAAAAATGTAAACTTTGTATTTTCTTGTATTTCTTTAGTACTTTCATCAATATTTCGCGTATTTTCCTGAATATTTTTATCATCATTCTGCAATTCGAAAAATGATCTAGATAAACTGTCTGCATTTGTATTTGTTTTTCCTGCTTTATAAATAATTTCAAATTCAAACTCTTCTAGGGTTAGTCGCCAACGCATTTGTCTAGAATTCGGATTTTTACAATTATACAAATATATCAAAGGCATATGATCGGTATATAATTTGAAAGGTTTTCCGTATAAGTAAGGCCTAAAATGATTAACACTCCAAACTATTGCTAATAATTCTTTATCTATTGTGGAATAATTTAATTCGTTTTTATTCAATGTTCTAGATGCGTATGAAATTGGAAGATCAGAACCGTTTACATTCTGAGATAAAACTGCTCCTATAGCTACGCCACTGGCGTCTGTTGTTACTGAAAAATCTCTATTAAAATTTGGGTATTGTAAAATTGGAGGATTTATTAATTTTTCTTTTAATGTATTAAATGAAATTTCACATTGTTCTGACCAAATGAATTTTGAATTTTTCTTTAATAATTTTGTTAACGGATTCGCTATTTTTGAATAATCTTTTATAAATTTCCTATAATAACCTGATAATCCTAAAAATATTTTAATTTCTTTGGGGTTTGATGGCGTTTTAAATTCACTAACTGCTCTAATTTTTTCAGGGTCTGGTAATACTCCGTCTGCGCTTATAACATGACCTAAATATGAAATTTCGTGCATTAAAAACTGACATTTATCTGGCTGCAATTTTAAATTGTGTTCTCTTAATTTTTGAAATACTTCTACTAGATTATCATTGTGTTCTATTAATGTTTTTCCGTAAACGATTATGTCATCCATATAAACTAGTGTTCTTATACCTTGTAGACCTGATAGAACTGAATTTGTTAATCTTTGCAAAGTCGCTGGACCACCTTTTAAACCGAATGGTAATCGTTTGTATTCGAAATGACCTAAATCTGTTGAAAATGCAGTTTTTTCTCTATCTTCTTCATTTAAAAGTACTTGATGAAAACCCTGTGCTAAATCTAACGTCGTAAAAAATCTTGAATTACCTAATTGATCAATTATATCTGTAATATTTGGTAAGGGAAATGCGTCTGACTTTGTTACTGAGTTTAATTTTCGGAAATCTACACAAATTCTCCATTTTTTATTACCTTGACTATCTGGTTTCTTAGGAACTACAATAAGAGGAAAATTCCAAGGACTTTGTGATTTTTGAATAATATCATTTTCTAACATTTGGCTAATTTGATTTTTAATTTCCTGTTTGTGAACGTGAGGTAATCTATATGGTTTAATATAAATTGGTTTGACATCTTTCTCTACGGGTATGCTATGTGTTAAAGTTTCGGTATGTGTTAACTTATCATTTTCCAAAAAAAATAAATCATTAAAGTTTCGACAGATACGTAAAATTTGTTCTTTTTCTAAATGAGTCATGTGTTCGGTTCTAATCAAATTTAAAACATTTTGAATTCTTTCGTTCTTATTTACGATTGGTTGAAAATTATTTGTATTATTAGAAGATTGTGTAAATAAACATGTTAAATCAATATCTGAATTATTATCGGAATTTTGTGTTTTTCTTTCTAAAATTTCATAATTATCTAAATTTTCAAAGATTATGTCACTTTCACTTAAAATTTGTTCTGACTGTGTTGGATTAATAACATTTATATGTACAAAATTTTGATTCGGTTCGACTATGCAATTTCCAATAATTAAACCTGAACTTAAACATTTTGATAAACATACTTTTGGTTCACTAAAATTAATTTTTACTTGTAAAATTTTTTCAACTCTAGGTGGTATGACATAATCTTTTGAATTAAATAATTTTGCACAAATACTTTCATTTTCAAAATTTAACATTACTGTTTTGGATTCTATATCAATATTTGCTTTAAATTTGGTTAAAAAATCTTTCCCTATAATGCCTATTTCCCTAGTTGGTAGGTCTCTTACAACTTGAAATGGAAATTCGGTTTCTTGCCCATTAAAATTTAGTCCTAAAAATACCGCTCCTAAAGTTTTAACTGTATGGTTTGTTATACCGCCAATTTCTATACTCAATTTCGTGTAAATGGTCGAATCCAAATCTAATTGTTTTAAATCTATCAGTGAAATGTCGCTACCTGTGTCAACTAAAAATTTTGAAAAAGTATCATTCGTGTTAGTAGTGGATAATTGAATAATATCAAAAGTTCTTGAATTATGTAATAGAAAACTATTTGGAACTTGAGTTTTTATTTCATTAATGCCCTTGTCGAGACGGGTCCTAATCCGTTTTTTGAAGTTGTTGTCTGTGGTTGTGGTTCTTGGTTGTTCGTTTCTTGATTTTGTTCATTTGTGCTATCTGTCTGACAGTAATATGCCTGTCTGTTTTCGTTTGTAGGAATAAAAGATTTTGGTGGATTATAACTATTATTTCTTGGGTAAAAACTTTTTCGTCTTGGATTTCTACATTCTTGAATTAAATGCCCCGGTAATTTACAGTAGTTACAAAATTTATTATTATTATTATTAGTACCATTATTTATGTTCGTTGAATATTTATTATTATTTTGATTTAAAAAGCATTGTGGAGATATATGTCCGCGTTTTTTACAAGTAAAGCAGATAACGTTATTGGAATTTGGATTTCTAAAACGAATTTGATTGTTAGCAAATTTTGTCGAGTTTCTCATGTTTTCTTCTTCTTTGGCGAATTTAATTGCTTCCGAGATACTAGTGAATCTACAACATTTTACTAGAGTTCTTATGGGTTCTCTAAGGCCGTTTTCAAAAGCTTTTATGCCTACTTCAGTAAATGTTGTTTGCGCTCTGTCAGCTGAGTCTTGTCCTTGTAAGTTTATGTTTGCGTAATAAATTTGTCGTAATAGTTCTTCTATTTTGTCTCCAAAATTTTTTACAGATTCATTATATGTTTGTTTTAAATTACTCATTTCAGCTATTAAACTTGCAATAGGTCTTGTTACCGAATATTCTTTTGTTAAAAAAGCTTTTAAATTTTTCCATGAATCTATTTTCATAAATTGAATTTTTGCTAAAATATTTTTGTCTAATTTTAGTTTTATAATGGTAAGCAATTTTTCCGCTTCTGTAGGCGTTAAGTCAGTATTTAATGAATCACATGCCGTAATAAATGCAGGGAGCGCTGAAGGTTCTCCGTCAAAAGTTGGAATTAGAGGAATTGCCGTTTGGAAACAAAATCTTGCATCAGAAATTGATTCAATTGTGCTATTCATCATTATTTATTTGATTGAAAAGGAAAAAAAAGAAGAAAAAATTAAGAAAAATACAGTAAAACAGAAGCGCAAAAATTTACAATGTACAAAATATTTAAATTTAGTTTACTAACTTGGAATCCTCCTGAATATTTTCCTCTTGGCCTGGTACTTGTAGTAGTTCAAGGCACTTGCAATGTTGCACTAACACTCGAATATGCACTGAAATTTTCTAACACTTTTTTTTTTGATTTTATAACTTTTCACTTTTCACTTTTCTTGATTCTTTCAACAATTTTTCTTGATTCTTGAATCTTGATTTCTGCTATCTACTAGAGTTTTCTTGACTTTTCTTATTAATTCTTGATTCGTATTCTTGCTTCTTGATTTTTTTTTTTTTTTAATTTTATTTTACTTCGGGTCTTGATTTATATTTTACTTCGGGTCTTGAATTATTTTATTACTTCGGGTCTTGAATTATTTTATACTTCGGGTCTTGAATTATTTTATACTTCGGGTCTTGAATTATTTTATACTTCGGGTCTTGAATTATTTTATACTTCGGGTCTTGATTTATATTTTACTTCGGGTCTTGAATTATTCAATATTTGAGTCTTCGGTTTCTGATCATCAACTAAGTCCACTTTTGGCAAGGCTATCCTCGGAGGCAAAGTTTTCCAAATCACGATGTACTGCCTTGTTTGAAGTAGCACCCTTATATTTTTCTTTTGTCACTCTTGGCAGTTATTTTTCAAACGCCGTTCTTTCAAGCTCACAAAAAAAATTTTGAATGTTACTTCGTCAGTCAACACCGCTGTCACCAAATAATTATGTTGGGCACCGCGTTGATGAACAGAAAGGGCTGTTGGCGCCGCTATATGCAAATCGGTGTTGTTGCTCTGGACCTTCCGACTTTCCTGAAAAACTCACTTGCTGAAAATACTTGAGATACTTGATAAATAAAAAGACTATTTCAAAAACTTCACTTTATTTCACTTTAAGTACAAGGAACTCGGAGGTATTGGAAGAGAAGTGTTTGCCCGGCGACCGACAGATTAAGACTCATTTATTTCATAATTAATAAAACTAAAATCCTTTGAAACGTAGTGGGGATTTGTCTCGAATGTTCTATACAACGAAAAGGACAAAGTAATGAATTTAGCTGATTAAACAAAATGTTATTCATGCGAACTTGGTGAGAATTGTTAACTAGGCGGAATGTCGATAATAAGATCTTCCTGAGATTTGTCGACGTAGATTTATGATTTCGTGAGAGAATGTGTAATGTCAGCTACTACACAATAGTCTGAGAAAAGTTAATATGAACCGTTAATATCAGCTAAAGCTCAAGGGTTCTAAGATTTCAGTCTGGACTTGTTAGGAATCTAATATTATGACAGTGGTTAGCAACTTATAATATCAGGGGTGTACAACAATATATATATATATATATATATATATATATATATATATATACACTATCTGAAAAATGAACGAAAAAGCACATTTATATGGCATGTTTATTTTTTCGGCATATATACACAATTTAAACATTAGCAAATCCATAAAGTAATAAATAATAATTCACAATTTTTATAAAATAATGTAATTACATATAACATATTGATCAACATTTTCATGGCAAATGGAAAAATATACAATATGATAAATGATAAGTAAAATTAAATGATAAGTAAAATTAAACTCGAAATAAAAATCATCGAAGTATCCTTTACAAAGTCTTCATAAGTTCTTTCACTAACTATTTCATGGAAAATATTATGTAATTAGGAACTGTCGTATCTTCTGTTAAAACTAAATGTGGTATAAGTCTATGATGTCTTCTCTACAAAAGCATTCTCGATATCTATTTCATGGCCCATTTGTGATGAAAAAATGCATCTCGGATATAAATTATTAGCTTTCGATTTTCACCTGAAATAAAAAACATGGTAATAATTTCTATTTAACTTTTGATACATATATTTTTTATATACTTACACAAAGCAAATGGTTTTCAAAAGGCCAAGTGATTCTGTTATATATAATTTGTCACTGAATTTATATTAACAATAAAATAGTATTTAGAATATGAATACCGTTACATTTGAAACAAAATTCTTTATATATCTAATTATTATTAGAAAAAAAATTAATAACACACACGATTAATTTTTAGGTTAATGGAGCGTTTTAGAGTAAAGATTTAAGTAATTCATGTAATTTAAGAGGCTTTAGAATATATTTATAATAAACATATATCTTCACATATTTAATATCACTTTCACATTTAATTAGCAAATTAAAAATATAGATAAGACACTACAAAACACAAAACTTAATTTAAAACGCATGGCGAGTCGTACTCCCATAATCCTTGCCTAGTAGCCGCTAGTAGCCGGCGGCTCGGCATGGCAGTCTCCTTGCAGACATAACGGTACTTAATGGGTACTTATGTCACTTAGCGCCGTTCATTGGTTGACGTTTCGTTCATGAAACGAAATATTCCGAAAATTCGCGAGCCATTTTTATTTCGTCTCTATGCAGTTAATGCAGTACGATTACTTTGAAAAAAAGTTAAGAATTTTCAAAATATTTCAAAATAAAGCAATTATTTTTTTTTCAAAGTCTTTTTTTCAAAAAAGGTAATTTTTTGTCAAAATTTTATAGTTTCTCAAAAATCTAATTTTTTCAAAGTAAAATTTTTTCAAAAATGTTCATCTTTTTAAAACAAAATAATTATTAGTACGGGAAGTTCCAACAATTTGCCTAAAGGCACGATGCCATGCGCCGCACTAGTTTATGTAATATATATGAAATAAAATCTTCATTTTTCTTACGTAATATTTTTTCAGGAAAATTACGTAATATTTATGTAATTCTTTCGTAATATCTAATTACGTAATGTAGATTACATATTTCTTACATAAAAATTACGTAATATTACGTAACTGGTTTAGTGGGTAACGTTTTTGTATATAAATAAAACTGCAAACAAAACTACTTACCACAATTTAATCATAATTAAATAATATTCACGTAAAACATGCTATTAAACGTAATTGAACATCATCTGTCAAAATCGTTTTACATTTCATGTATTAGCCACCGTCCATTGTTTTATTCAAATTTTGCTTCTACAAAAATTTTCAAATTAAAAATGTAAAGTTTCTACGCGATTTTGAAATAATATCTCACCTTTCCGACCATCTCTGGATTGGCACGAATTTTTCAAGACTAAGACTGGCCAAATCGGTTTAGCCGCGTTCGAGTTTTACTTGGACATTTGAAAGAGAGCTCAATTTTTATATATAAGACTAGCTGACCCGGCAAATGTTGTTTTGCTAAGTTAGGTATTTCTAAGCAACTTCTAAAGAATAAAAAAAGAATACTTTATTTTAGGAGTGGTAGGATGTATAGTTTGAATGGTACAGACAATGAGGTATTATAAACACAATAAACTTCAAAGTCTACTTGTATAATAATACATTATATAATTCATAATAACAATATTCGTTTGATCATATTTTGTTAATACAATCAAACTGGAAGTTTTATACACTTTCTACAAAAATATGGTATAATTCAATCCAAGTCTTTTTTAATCTTTAGCCGTAGTCAATGTTCAGTTGGTCATTTTTGCCCCACACAGATGTAAGTTTTTAAAGTGTTGAATCTCACTCAAAATTAACATTACATTTTATAAAACAATTAAATAGTTAAAATTTACATTAAGGTCTCGTGAATTAAGTCACAGTGCTCACAACCCAAAAAACTAACAACAAAAGGAAATACTTTTTGTTATGGATTTTCAAAGATTACTGTTTATCTCCTGATAGCAAAGTTATAAGAATCAAGGTTATATCTGGTTATACATCTTTTCCCCTCTACTTTCAAATATTGTTGTTGAACAATGCTAAACTTTACTAATTTTTAAGATATTGGTGGTGAATCTTATTAACCCCAGATCTTCATATATTACTATCCATTCTTCGATAAATTCATAAAAAAAATTTCCAGTTTATTCTTCAAAATTAGTGGAAAATAACCATTATTAAATTATATTTTACATTGCATTATCCAATGATTGTTGAAGTTCTTCATCTTTTTCAATTTGTAGAGTGATTCAATAAAACATGCACGATACCTGACTGTGTCTAAAATGCATGGATTTTGACATATCTTTTGAAAGGAATACCTTCAGAATTGTACTCATTTTTCTGCTATACTTGTTCTAGTACCCGAACTGTCCATACATTTAATTGAATGCGAGCATTATTATCAATTTTCAAAATATTTTATTCCAGAGAACTTGTAATTATGTGCATTGACATTTTTACAGATGTGTGTTCCAAAGTAATATTATCAACCGAATCTTCTTATTTGAGTAGTAGTCTGTTATATCTGAGAATAAGTTATTCGACAAAATGTCCCCTTTAATCGATTCCAAATTTAGGTTTTTAATTTAAATAATCTAAATAAAATAATAATATAATCTAGAAAATATTTTATAAATACTAATGAATATAAAATTATGCAACTAAGACTGAGCCCAATCCGTACAGCCATGTTAACGTTTTACCCCGAATTGTTATATAGCTATATAAAATGAACATTTCTCCTTTATGAATTTGATTGAACATATGTAGATTTCCAACATGAGTACATATTGTGACAAATTTCAATGTGTTTATTTTGATTTTCCTTTTTTGCAACCGTGTATCCAAATTAGTGGCATCTTTGTTAACACCATGACTTGTAAATAGTATGTTCGGGAAGTAATTGTAAAAAGACCCGATCAATAACAGCATTAGCATCTGAACAAAATAAAGAAAATTCTGTATGTGGGATATGTTAAAATATTTCAATTTTTTTATTGCAAATTGGAATGCTGGAAAAACTTTTTTCTGTGCACGACCTATTTGGATGATGAAATCATGTAATATAATGCAAGTTCGTACTGCTGATACTAAGCAATTTTCAAACAACTTTGTTTCCGAAGATCTGTGATTTCCGAAGATTACTATCTGTGTTATAATCCAATTTTCTTATTCATATTGCTGTCTATTATAACTTGCAATAAGTGATTGGACAGAAATGTCTATGGAGACCCCATCGATGAATTCCAAATTTAGGATTTCTATTTGAATAACCTAAATGCTATAATAATATAATTCATAAAATGTTTTGGTAACACATTATTCACAATTGTAATGAAAAATTTGTATTGTAAATAGATTGTACTGTAAATATTTGTAATGATTACTTCCATATCTAATTAAACTGCACTTATGTTGATGTCACATGTCATAATGCGATCTTCATAAGCAATTTTCAAGCAACTTTGTTTCCGAAGAACTTGTACTTGTATGTACACATAATTGAAATTTTTATGAATATGATTTCTAAAATTACTATCTGTGTTATAATCAAATTTTCTTATTCATATTGCTGTCTATGGTGTCCCCTTCGATGAATTCCAAATTTAGGATCTCAATTTGAATAACCTATATGCAATAATAATATAATTCAGAAAATGTTATGGTAACACATTATTCACATTAAACCAATAAGTACTTGTACAGCACAGCGTTTGAAACAAATTTATTTATTTTTTCATAAGCAAGCCTTAATCAATCAATAATAATAGAATTATTTCAAGCTGTTGATAAAAGAATACAAATAGGCAGTGAGCAAACACTTGAGAATTAAATAAAAACCTCATATAAAATCAAAATAAGCATTCTTATTAACATTTAAAAATATATAAATAATTAAATTTTAAAATTAAAAGAATAACACATAATCTGTTCCAACTTGACAATCATCTATTTGACACATGAGTAAGCGATACTCGATACATCTGTCATTTGAATAATATTGTGTGGGAAGCCATTTTGAATCAAGTGCTGTTTACCAAAAATTTTCAAATTAAAATTGTAAAGTTTCTACGCGGATTTGAGATATTATCTCACCTTTTGGACAATCTCTGGATTGGCACGAATTTTTCAAGACTAAGACTGGCCAAATCCATTCAGCCGTTTTCGAGTTTTATTCGGACATTTGAAAGACAGCTCCATTTTTATATATAAGATATATATTTGTGTAAATACATTACATATATACATAGCTGGGCATTAACTCGTTAATCCGTTAATCGTTAATTAACGAAGTTAACATTTTGATTAACGGATTAACTTTTAAGTTAACTTTTGAAAATGTTAACGGACACGTTAACTTCCGTTAAAATGCCAGAAGTCCGTTAATCGTTAATCCAATGCCCAGGACCGTGCCTGGCCAGCGTGCAGTGCGTGCACCGCCAAATGAAAAAAAGAACAAATTCAAAGACGGCCATAACAAAAAATGGTCGAAATAAATAGCTGTTGCATTAAAAGTCTACTGAATTAAAAGGCGGCCAAATTAAAAGACTGTTGGATTAAGAGACGGCCAAGCTCAAAGTCCGCTGAACTCATTCGCTGCCGTAAAGTCCGCTGTATATATCTAAAAGACCAAAATTACCGTAGTAAAAATCAGCCAAAGGCGGCCCTATTGAATGCGACTCTGTTTCTAAATAATTTATAAGTTATAAACTTGGTGTAAGTGGCAACCTTGCCTAAATCAAGTTGCATGAAGTATCCAACATGTGTTAATAATCGACTTAACAATGAAAATATATTAATTCATGAGTACATTGCAATGTGAAAAACTATCGCAGATTATTCAATTTTGTACAATTTTTTTAAAAATATTAGGTATGATTTATAAATAGTTTAAAAATTACATATTATTGAACAAGAAACAAACTGTAGTAAATTAAAAACAAGATCCAAATTTCCAAAGCAATTTGTTAATCAATAACTGAAAAACGACTCGTCGATTATTGACAAAATTTAATCAACAAGATTCTCAAATGGAAAACGTTTGTAATGGTTTTTGAATTTTTAAAATCAATTCACTAATTAAAAATTTGAGACTTTTTTGAAAATTCTAAAGGCAAAACTAAGCAGCACGAGTGCTTATCGAATTTACGAATTTTGACGATTTTTCAAATGAGATTGTGCATTTTTGAGAAAAGGTCGACTAAAGATGAAATTTTGACTCACGTAAAAAAGCGCCGCTCATTTTTGCAATCTTTGATAGTATATATTTTAAAAATTAAAATGACTTAATGTGGGTCGAAATATTTAGTTATCTTAGAGACCATGATCACTATCGCCAAAAAAGTTTTATGAATATCATCGTAAAGCAATATTCACCAATTAAACACGAAGAAACGAACCGACCGATCTCTTAGAACTAATCAGCACGATTCCTAAATGATATCTTTCAAACAGTTCCTGAATTTTTAAAATCGATGCAGAATTTTTGGCTAAAACGTGTACAATAAATTTTATATTTTTCTGTTGATTAGAAACAGCTTGGCCGATCGTCGCACAAAACTGACAGGCGCTAGTCATTATCTAGTTACATCAAATGACTTTTAAACTTTTGAATTGGATTTAACCGTTTTTGAGAAAACGTTGCCGAAAATTCAAAAATCGGCTTTCAAACGATTCAGAATGACTTAAAATGTCGAGAAAACTTGAAAATTACAAGACGATTTTTTTCGTGAGAACATATTGGATATTTTCCTATTATGCTATTTTTAAGGGCGGCCATTTATATGCTCGCACGCAGGCGGCCAAATACCCAGACACGGCCCTGCCAATGCCTACTATTTACCGCACGGCACAGCTTTAGGCCAATGCCTTATTAAATGACATAGAGAAAAGATTTGGACCACTCGTGAATGATGAACAGTGCGCCAACATGTTCAAAAGACTTGTTCAACGATTCATAAATCAATTTATTAAATACAATACTGCTATACCCTCAAGCGCTGCAGTTGAACGTTTGTTTTCCATGGGTAAAGACATTTTGACACCAAAACGAGCCTCGCTTTCAGACGAGAACTTCAACATGTTAATGTTCATGAAGAGAAATATGCACCTAACACCCGACGCTTAACCCGTCGCGCGTTTCCTATTTTTTGCAAAAAAACTCTTTCCCTTTATTTAGAAAAAAATTCTTGTAAAAACAATATGCAATCATAAAAACAGAAAGTTGACCAATAGCGTTGTTATCACGGTGTGTGCATAAAGCGCGTCGCGCCATTAAGGGGTTGAATTACACATTTGAATTATACAAGTATTTTGTTTTATTCATAACCTATTAACTTCCAGAACCTAAACCAATAAGTTTTTTAAGTTCACTAACGCAACGATATAAAAATGTAATTTTACACATATTAACGGATTAACGATTAACGTTAACTTGCGTTAATTCTTTCGAAATGTAACGCTTTAACGTTTAACGAAGTTAACTTTTTTTGTAGCGGATTAACGATTAACGAAGTTAACTTTTTGATTAACGGTGCCCAGCTATGCATATATATATATATATATATATATATATATATATATATATATCTTATATATAAAATTCTTCTGTAACAATGTAAGTTTCATATTTCCTCCTAAACTATAATTCGGATTTTCATGAATCTTCCTGAAGTTTGTTCGGGAATTTTTTTAGAATGTTTTGATTCATAGAAATATAGTTAAATTGTAGAAATAAATAGAAAAAATTACAAAAAACCGCTTATCATTGTTTGCCCTTGAAAATATTTGAAGCTTAGTTTGACATTAAAAACAATTGAGGACTGTCATTTGCCAAACATTTCTATTCACTTATAGGCTAAGGCGATATTAGAATATAATAAATTCATAATTATGAATAAGGAAAATGTAATGTCTACATTATTAATGCCGAAAAGCAGCTGAGATGTGCCAAAAATTAAATTAATATAAGATGCAAATAATATAACATGCATTTGACAAGTGATGCAGTCTGCGCATGCGTCTGACGTGCGCGTGGTTGGCTTTTGCTTGCAATAATTTTGTTTGCGCACTTTGCGAACAGATTCGCCGTACGAATTCGCGCAAAGGAGCGAGCCATAAGTGATTGCGCTCAAACATATTCAATTTGCAGTCGTTTTGCCTTACTATACTAAGTCACAATACAAAAAAAAATATTTAGAAGTTTCATTGTGTCAAAAATTCATATGTTTGTCATTGGGTACGGAATATTTACTCAATGGAGCGCTTTGGGTCTGAAATTTTTACAATTTTCCAATTCGTTTGGAATTTTGGAACTAGGTTCATCTTACTCTTCAGAAGTGAAAACAATTTAGACTCCTTTACCACTTCTCGGGTGGATGACATTTCTTTTCAGTGGTGTAATTTTACTTTTTTCAAAATAACGTTGGGTATCGATAAAAGAACTACTTATACGAGAAAAATATTTAATAATGTTTTTCAAAAAAGGAAATACTTTTCAAGTTACTGGCTACTGAATATTTGTTTCTTTTTGCGTTTTTCATCATTTTTTGCTAACACCTTCAAAAATATACATTTTAACGAAAATCATGTAATGAACAGAATTATATCAATTAAAATCTTAATAAATCGTTATTTTATAGTGTTTTAGGAACATTATTAGGCTAGATATGAAAATGGGTTTTTATAGTGCTCAAAATAAGCTTTAAAATGAGTACTTCTGCGTGTAAAATGAGTGAGCTATCATGCAGATAAAGGACGCATGCAATGTTTTTTTTTTCATTTAAATCAAATACTTTGAGTGCCATATCCACCAAAATTAAAAATAATCGTATTCAATCTAGAATTAACTTGGTTTAAGAGATCTTGATGGATTCTAGAAAATACCACAACTTTAGTACAAATGATTCTCAAAAAACTCATGATTTCATGAAAAAAAAACATTTAAAAAAAAACAACCAATTTCTCATCATAATACCTCTGAAAGAATACGTATAAAAGTATATATATAAGAAAATTCGAGGTATTTTTCTGACTAATTATTATTGTTTATTATTTTTTCGTTACACAAATATTGATAGATGTATGATTAATTAAGGAGCTGTCCAACCAGAGGTATTTCGAGCCCTTTAAACCTTCGCCGTTTCACAATAAGAGAAGTTACGGTAAAATTAATGATAGAGAAAGTTGTAGCTCATTTAATCACCTTTAAAATAGTGTATTACAAGTTCTGATAAAATCAGAATTAAAAGAGTAATAATCCAATTAATGCTGTGGATGGTGACGGAGTGCAAATTGTTAAAAACATTGAAATTAAGATAAAGATTAGCCTATTTCTAAAATATCAAGTAAATTGGAGCACAGTAAAAAAATTCACAGAGCAATAATTTTGTTGATTGTAAGTTGAATAGAGCACATGTGAACAGGATTTGACAAATTAATTCACTTCAAATATAAACTTAAGCAATAATGTATATTGATTTATTGGAGAAAAAAAATGTAATTTAGATATTAAAATTACTAAAAGCCAGTTAAAATATGGTACGAAATTATAAAAATTATAGGCAACATTATTGAAGCATATATTTTGGGTAAAAAAATAAAAGGTATTATTGCACCTTTGTCGCGAATGCTATATATTAATTCTTTCTGAATTTGTTGTACTTTTTAAAAGATTTCAATTTTCAACACGTGTATGTTATGCTATGACCATTAATCACAAAGGCAGACGATCATTTTTAGTGTGATAAATTTCGAAAATCAATGTTTTAGTCGTAAATAAACAAAAAATCATTCATTTATACATCCACATCTACAGGTATGACTAAAAATACTATATAACCCTTAAATGCAATAAAATAAATTGAGCTATTGGAAATAAATTTGTTCTATAAATCGCAGTGTATAATTTTTAATATACAATTTTATTGAACATTTTTTAATATTTGTTAAATGAATAATTAAAGTGTTAACTGTGGGAATTGAGAACAATCATTTTATTTGAAATAGTTCTACATTCAACATCACTCATATATTGGTGTAAATAGTAATTCAAAAAACAGTAATTATTATTTTTAACTAAGCAGTAAATATTAGTATAAAAAATTGAAAAATTGTAGACATGAGTACAGAACAACGTCTGTCGGGTCAGCTAGTATATATATATATATATATATATATATATATATCTATATATAAAATTCTTCTATAACAATGTAAGTTTCTCAATTCCTCCTAAACTATAATTCGGATTTTCATGAATCTTCCTGAAGTTTGTTCGGGAAATTTTCTAAAATGTTTTGATTCATAGAAATATAGTTAGATTGTAGAAATAAATGGAAAAAATTACAAAAAACCGCTTATCATTGTTTGACCTTTAAAATATTTTGGGCATTGCAACTGTCATCTGTCAAACATTTCCCTTTACTCATGACATTATATTAGAACATGTATTTAAATTCATGATTATGAATAAAAATTATGAATATTATTGCCGAAAAGCAGCTGAGATGTGACAGAAATTAAATAAAGTATCTTTTTTCGAGATACAATTATATATTTCAGTTTAACAGATGTTGAAATACAAATGTATTTAAAATTTTTCTTTGAAGGCTATGATTTATATGAGGTAGGGGAGCATTGGGCAGTCGGGAGGTTTGAGCACCCCCTCATTTCTCCAAAACTTTCATAGATATTTTTTGTTTTCTACCACAGCACTATACTTTATTCACACACCGCTTATCTAAATTGTCAGCTGTCATTTCACTTGGTTGTCAAGTTACATGCGCGTAACGGTTTGCTGCGTACAGAAGTAAATATTTTATTTGTGATTTGATGTAACTTATCAAAGAAATCTGCAAGAACGTGTAAGTATCTGTGTTATCTTTTTCTTTTGTGTTTAATGAATATTATATTTGCCTGTAAATTAGGTTTGTAATTTGATAAAAATAATCTTATTCTAATCTATTTGAAAAGTGAGGTTATGGGAAGCATTGGGCACGCAGATAGGAGGGAGGTTTGGGCTTGCCCAATGCTCCCTCTGTTTTTAGTGTATATTGGTGTCTTTTTGCTATGCCTATTGGATTGAGTAGTTAATCATTTCTTTTTAGGACAATGCCGTTTTCATTTAAAAAGAAAAATAAGCGACGTGAAATCCCTAAAGATATTATTTTGCGCGCATTGGAAGAAGTTTCCAAAGGTGCTGAAATTAAAAGTACTGCGAATAAATATGACATACCAAGATCTAACCTTCAAAGGTATATCAAGCAGGGTGGTGTCGTAAAAGATAATTCTTGTAAATTTATATCGTCTCAAATATTCACAAAAGATGAAAAAGAGAAAATTTTGGAATATCTTGTAACATCTTTTAAACTAAACCATGGACTATCAAAACTGAAAACACGCGAATTGGTTTATGAATACGCCACCGCCATTAAAAAGAAAATACCAGATAACTGGACAGAGAAGAAACTTGCATCCAAAGACTGGATAAGGGGATTTTTTAAAAGACAGCCTCAACTTTCGATAAGGACACCAGAGGCTACCAGTCTGTCACGGGCCACAAGCTTCAATAAGACAAATGTCGGAATTTTTTTGAAAATCTTAAAACTGTGTATGAACGGCATCGCTTCGGCCCTGAGTCTATTTACAATATAGACGAAACTGGATTATCAACGGTGCAACGAACCCAGAAAGTGATTGCTCTCAGAGGCACTAAGCAAGTTGGGCAAGTAACGTCAGCTGAAAGAGGGACGCTTGTAACGGTTTGCTGCGGTATTAATGCATTGGGTAACTCAATACCACTATTTTATAATATAATAGAATATAATAAATTCATAATTATGAATAAGGAAAATGTAATGTCTACATTATTATTGCCGAAAAGCAGCTGAGATGTGACAGAAATTAAATAAAGTATCTTTTTTTCAGATACAATTATATATTTCAGTTTAACAGATGTTGAAATACAAATGTATTTAAAATTTTTCTTTGAAGGCTATGATTTATGTTTAATTAAAAGCAGATCAAAAATTTTATTACGGAAATTCAACTAAAGTATGTCTATATGTAAAAAAATTTACACGTCGTTAACCAAATGCAGAGATATATCAAAGACAGCCTCAACTTTCGATAAGGACACCAGAGGCTACCAGTCTGTCACGGGCCACAAGCTTCAATAAGACAAATGTCGGAATTTTTTTTGAAAATCTTAAAACTGTGTATGAACGGCATCGCTTCGGCCCTGAGTCTATTTACAATATAGACGAAACTGGATTATCAACGGTGCAACGAACCCAGAAAGTGATTGCTCTCAGAGGCACTAAGCAAGTTGGGCAAGTAACGTCAGCTGAAAGAGGGACGCTTGTAACGGTTTGCTGCGGTATTAATGCATTGGGTAACTCAATACCACTATTTTATAATATAATAGAATATAATAAATTCATAATTATGAATAAGGAAAATGTAATGTCTACATTATTATTGCCGAAAAGCAGCTGAGATGTGACAGAAATTAAATAAAGTATCTTTTTTTCAGATACAATTATATATTTCAGTTTAACAGATGTTGAAATACAAATGTATTTAAAATTTTTCTTTGAAGGCTATGATTTATGTTTAATTAAAAGCAGATCAAAAATTTTATTACGGAAATTCAACTAAAGTATGTCTATATGTAAAAAAATTTACACGTCGTTAACCAAATGCAGAGATATATCAAAAACAGATAGCAAGTTTTGCTACAGAATTACATTAATGTTTCTAATATGCAGCTAAATTTGACTATATATGTGACAACAAACATAATATCAATCATTTAACATATTGGAAGCAATTAATTAGTACCCAAAAACTTGCATAATAAACTGTATAGTATCTAATATAGTAAAAAATACAATATTGTGGAACATACATACATATTTTATTCTTTAATACAGTAATATTGTATTCTTTTCAATACATAATATTATTCTGACAAAACATATTTTACTATTTAATTAAATTTAGTATAATCGCACAAGCATACATGTCAACAATAATCAATTTAAACATAATCAAAAGGTCTTGATACAAAAGCATCATTTTGTTTCAAACCTGGTCAATGTGTAGAACTCAATCTGATAATGCCTCCTAAAAACCATGTCTTTTCTGCATAGACTCCTATTTAATGTCTCGAAGCACTATTTCAAATGATTGGTATGACACTGCTATTCAATTACTCTATGCTTAACAATTCACTCACTTTTTATCCTCTCACACAATGAATGTATATACATTCATGCTGCATAATTATATAATTTGAGACTCGATGATACATTTGAGTATGTCTCGACAGGAAAAGATATTATTGAGACTTCGAATATGGTTGATTTTATTCCTTATTTAATAAATGTTTGAGTGTAATGGGCTCAAATGTATCATCGAGTCTCAAATTATATAATTATGCAGCATGTTATTATAAAGTGACAAAACAGATTATCATCTCTTTCTTCTAGATAATGCAGCAGCCTGAATTTTTTGTTATGGTATATCAAATGTATGCTCAATTTTAATGTTTTCCATTACAATTTTTATGGATTTGTGTAAATATACCCAAATTGAATATTTTTTATATCATTAAGTTGTTCTTAGCGAGTAGACAGTATCCCATAGTTGGGTAAAATGCCACATCTGGCAACGTGTACAGAAGCAGGAAATCTAATACATACATTGATGATTTTTTATCATGACGAACTGTTTGAATCTGATATTAAACAAGATTTATAACATACATGAAAATATAAAAACACATGTAGAACTAGATATAGAACATTACTGCATTTTAATAGAATAATATCCTCTTCGGTTCATATATGATTTTTAATATCTTGCTGATTTAACTATTCGAATGTAGCAGCCATCGGGTGAACCAATCATATTTGTAAAGTCATTTTGGCAATGCCTAATTTCTCATTATTGTCTGGCCATTTTATGAATTTTAGAAACATATTTCACAGAAAAAATTCTTGGCACTATAACATGCAGAGTACTATAACTTATATCAAAGCGATCACTAAAATCTCGAGATAGATCTATAGCTGTCAGTTTGATGTCCCACAAACCTATGAAAATATTAGTACCAATCACATTTACTTATAATTAAAAATCATTTCCATATTGTGCTCAATTTTGTGTTAATATTTCTAAGAAAAAAATATACAACCATGTACAACTAGAATTTTTTTAAAACTAAATATTATGAAATTATCAAAGCGAGTTAGTTCGATAGATGTCTCTGCGCCCGCTAAGAGTGTCTTATCCCTGTTAACTTGATAGGATGTGGCTATGTACGGGAAAGTAGAGTCCAGGAGAGTCTATGTTATCTTGATTAATTGGCGATAAATATAATTTGTTTTTGATGTGTAATGTGAGAATAATAGTTTAAAGAAGCGGCTTAATAAGAATCAGTTATAATACAGTATTAGTGGAAGATATTGGTATTCTTCAGTTATAGTTTTAGTATAATTTGAGAGTGAGATTGAGTGATTCACATTATCCAGCGGGTTATATTATTTAGGATTTTCTTTTATCGTGCCACGATGCCACGAATTCGCAGAGGGGCAAGTAATTTTGGAAGACGTACACGGCAAGCTCGAGCAATCTATGAACGAAGATTGAATAGGACCCATGAACAACATATGATGGACAATATAAATTTGAGAGAGCAAGTAGCAAATACACGTGCCAATGAAAGTTTAGAGAGACGTACTCAACGACTGACAAATATGGCATTAAGAAATCGAGAGGTGCAACAAAGTGCGACCGCCGCCATTAGAGAAAATAATCAACGACGAGTTAATAATCACAGAGCATTGGTACGTGCATCACTTTTGCGCCTGGCGTTTAATTATGATCCTGAAATTGATTATTCATCACACTCTTTAATTACCATTGGTAATATGGACAAAGTATGTAAACATTGCCATGCTCTAAAATTCAGAGGAGAATCAGCAGGTTTATGTTGCGCATCAGGGAAAATTATATTGACAAAATTAACAACACCACCGGAACCTTTAAAAACTCTACTAGATGGAACAACGTCTCAATCAAAAATATTACTAAAAAAAATTCGCAAATTTAATTCATGTTTTCAGATGACGTCATTTGGTGCTACGAAAGTATTTGAAAATGAAGATGGTCGAAATTTCGAATCAACATTAGGATACAAGGTCAAGTTTACCACCAAATCGGTTCATTGTTTCCCATGCCTGATGTGAATCCGAAATTCTTACAGACTTATTTTATGGGAGATGATGAACGACAAACAAACATGCGTTGCGAATTTAATCACATACAGCTTATGGAGGAAAGAGATATTGTGAACTCTTTGGAAATATTTTTTAAAAACCATAACCAGTTATTGCATTTGTTTAAGACTCTTTCAAGTAGACTAGAAAACGATGATTACGCTATTATTATTAGAGCAGACAAAGTGCCGGTTGGAGAACATGCTGGCGCATATAATGTTCCAACAGTCAATGAAGTCGCGGTCGTAATAGCTGGTGATCTATGTGAGGGGCGTGATATACGTATACAACGGAGAGATATTACCATGCAGATAATACAGGACAGTCATCGTTCTTATGATGCTTTGCAGTATCCATTGATATTTTGGAAAGGTGAAGATGGGTACCATTTAAATATTAAACAAAGGGATCCAAATACAGGTAAAAATCTTATTTTTATAAAAAAAATCAAATAATAATAATTAAAATAACTTTATTATATTTTATTCCAGGTGCAGAACTTGCCAAAAAAGTAAGTGCCATGGACTTTTACTGCTACCGATTAATGATTCTAGCTAATGAAGAAAATAACATTCTTAAATGCAGGCAGCTATTCCATCAGTTTGTGGTCGACATGTATGTGAAAATTGAGAGTGAGAGATTGTGTTAAATATTCATATTAACAGTAGCGCCATCTAGTTCTTTACTATGTACTAAGTGAATATTTTTTAGGTTCTATATATTGGTACCATTGTAAAATTATTCTAGATCCTTTTTATATCCGTTTTTAGGATTCATTCTGATTTGAGCCTTGTGAGAATAAAGTAGTAAGTTTGATAGTAAATATGTGTTTCCTTTTTTAAGTGTTTGATATTTCTAAACCTTTTACATTGGTCCTTACCGACGGTGTTAAAATAAAAATAATCAGTGCCAAACTACAGTCCACATACCAGAAGAAAAAGGAGCCTTTCGCTATCATAAACAAAAACACACAGGCCGATTGCAGCAAACTGCCACGAGGACGACGCAGAGATTGGATAGCAAAACCACGAGGTATTTATAAACCATCTTGAGCATTAACTTGTGTATGTTTAATAATAGCCTAGGGGATAGGTAAAATAATATTCGGGTTATATAGCATCCTTAACACGCGGTCATAATTCGGGTATAAAGCACAGAATCAATCACAAGAGTACATTCAAGGTGATATTTATTTGGTTAGTTTTAATAGCAACCAATTGAAAATATTGGACGAAGTCTCTTACATTTATATTTAGCATAAAAAAGTGATATTTTGGGTCAGTTTATTGGCGACCAGTAAAAATAGCACAAAGAAGCTAATTTAACAAAATGGAGGTCGAAGCTTTGATGATTCAAAGGGCGGAATGCAAATCCTTAATGCTTATGATCGAAAAATATGCAATAAATTTCAAATCCGGCGATAGTATTCTAGGGCTAATTTATCGCAAAGAAAAGCTAATAGAGAATTTCAAACAGCTGGAGAAAATTAATAGAAAATTAAATTTGCTACAACCAGGACAACATGCCGAACAGTTCGAAATTTTGTTCAATTTGCATTTTGATGTTTTAGCTAGCATAGAGGAACATTTAGGGAACAAAGCAACACTACACT
The DNA here is from genome assembly GCF_003426905.1 of Ctenocephalides felis. NCBI lineage: Eukaryota > Metazoa > Arthropoda > Insecta > Siphonaptera > Pulicidae > Ctenocephalides > Ctenocephalides felis. Next base: position 46,276 of record NW_020538326.1, read on the forward strand.
TAGGACATAAGTCTGACTTAGTCCCAGACATTGTTACAAGATTAGATGATGATTCTGATTATTCAGATACCGAGAGTATATTCGATGACACAGATTTTGAAAGTTCTGATTGTGAATCTTATGACTCTGAATATGAAGATGAACTGGAAGATGAGGTGGAATCTCTTAACAGTAGTAATATTTTATTTGAAGATGAGGTAGGATCTCTCCACAGTAGTAATGTTTCATGTGAAAAGGAAACAAACCCACAGATCACAGAATATTCAATGAGCAGCAGTTTTATGAAAAGAAACGAGCAGTCATCAGTTCTTGAATCTAAAATTGAAAAGATGTATGATTATTATAATGATACCGAAATTGATACACTTGAGGGTGAAAAAATTGTAGAAAATCTATGTAATGCAGATGTTTTATTTCAGTATGCAAAAGAATTGGAACTGAGTCAAATTAAAACCAAAACAACTTCGAACAATGAGCAAGGATCATCACTTGACTTTGAAGATTTGAAAGTTAAAATAGTTTCGCCCTTAATTCTTTTTGTTGATACAGGAGGACTCCTACGAGTAGGTGGGAGACTAGGCCAATCACTGATATCATACTCGCAAAGCGATCAAGATTTTCAAAGAATTATATGGAGGAAGTCACCACAGGAGGATATACAACATTACAAACTCACTACAGTCACTTATGGTACTTCATCAGCTCCATACCTAGCAATTCACTGTTTAAACCAACTAGCAGAAGATGAAAATCTACCAATAGCAGCCGAAACTGTGAAGAAAGATTGTTATGTTGACGATGTCATAAGTGGGGCCAACACAAAACTAGAGGTACTCGATAAGGCAAAGCAACTTACAGAACTACTAAGCAGAGGCGGTTTCAATCTCCACAAATGGGCCAGCAACTGCAAAGAATTACTTGAAATGCTTTCACAACAAAAAGGAAAATGCAATGAGACATTCTTTTCAGATGGTTTAGGGGTTGTTAAAGCTCTTGGCTTAATATGGAAGCCAGATGAAGATGTATTTAAAATAACAACACCAGAACAATTGTCATCAGTTTATACTAAAAGAAATATTTTATCATCCATTGCACAAATATTCGATCCATTGGGATTAATTGCACCCATTGTGGTGAGAGCTAAAATGATAATGCAAAATATTTGGAAAGAAAAGACAGAATGGGACGATAAGGTCTCTACAGAAGTCGTTGAACAATGGAAATCATTTCATCAAGAATTACCTATATTAAATGAACTATATATTCCAAGATATATTTTGAATATAAAAGGAGAGTTAAAAGATTTACAGTGCCATGGGTTTGCGGATGCTTCGATGGCAGCATATGGGGCATGTATATATGTGAGAAGTACGTACCCTGATAAGACTCTTGTGAATTTACTATGTGCTAAATCTAAGGTAGCACCAATCAAAAACAGCACTTTACCACGACTAGAATTATGCGCAGCAGTGTTATTAGCAAGACTCTATAAACATGTATGTGATGTAATAAACATTAAATTCACTAGCTCGCATCTATGGAGTGACTCTACAATAGTGCTGGCATGGTTAAACACCGACAGCAGTAACTTGAAAATGTTCGTAGGAAACAGGGTGGCTGAAATCCAAGAGATCACATCAGGAGCAAAGTGGAATCATGTGGCATCTCCAGATAATCCGGCAGATTTAGTATCTAGAGGAATGACGGTTCAGGAGATCACACAATCCAAATTATGGTGGAATGGGCCCTCATGGCTCTCACTACAAGATAGTAATTGGCCAGTAACGGAAGTAGTAAAAACATCTCCAATTCCAGAGCAAAAGGCAGTACTTCACATTAATACATGCACAACTAACCCAGAATTTGCAACAATATACACAAAATTTTCTAAATTTCATAAACTAATGCGTGTTGTAGCTTATTGCCTCAGAATAAGAAAGAAATATAAAAGACTGCGTTCCCTGGATAATATTACAGCACTAACTGTTGCAGAGTTAGAAAACGCTCAGCAGATAATAATTAGAGAAACACAACAGGAAGTTTACAGGAGCGTCGTTGAAGAACTAAGGAGCAAGGGTAGCTCAGAGTTTAAGACAGCTCAAGAGCTAAAACCATTAAATCCATTTGTTGATGCGGAAGGACTTCTGCGAGTAGGTGGTAGATTGGAGAACTCACAGTTACCTTACTCACAAAAACATCCAATAATTCTTCCAAAGAGACATTACATAACACGACTGCTGTTGCGACAGGAGCATGTAAGATTATTACATGCTGGTACTCAAGCCATCTTGATTAACATACGGCAAAAATACTGGCCTATAAATGGAAGAAACATCATCAAAGGAATAATCAAAGAGTGCACAATATGTAGGCGCTTTCAAGCAGCACAAAGTCAACAGCTAATGGGATCGTTACCTGCTGATCGAGTGACAAGTAAAAGACCATTTCTTGCTGTAGGTGTGGATTATGCTGGTCCCATTGAGTTGAGAGCAAGCCGACTGCGCAAAGCACCAAGAATAAAAGCGTACATAGTGGTATACATTTGCATGTCCACTAAAGCAGTACACTTAGACTTAGTCACGGAATTATCAACTGCAGCCTTTTTGGATTCATTGAAACGCTTCGTGTCACGAAGAGGTGTGTGCCAAACCATATACAGTGATAATGGAACCAACTTCGTAGGCGCCAGTAATGAATTAGATAGACTCTATAAGTATTTTAAAAATAATATTAATAAGAAAGAACTCATTGAGAGTATGTCAACCATTGGAATAACATGGAAATTTATACCGTCACATACACCCCATTTTGGAGGACTATGGGAACGGAGCATTAGAACAATGAAGCATTATTTAAATAGGGTTATTGGTTCAACCTGTTTAACTTATGAAGACTATTTAACTTTCTTGAATCAAGTAGAAGCCATAATGAATTCAAGACCCATTATCCCATTAAATGATGATAGTACCGATTCTGTGTTTTTAACCTCTAGTCACTTTCTTATAGGTGATATTATGACTGCTATTCCTGAACCCGTAGTAGATAGTACTGCCCTAAAAAATAAATTAAACATACATAGACAACTAAATGCGATGAGAGATAGGTTTTGGACCTTGTGGTCCACGGCATATTTAGCAGAACTACAGAAGCGGGCAAAATGGACAGCATCCTTGGACAACCTAGCAGTTGATATGGTAGTCCTAATAAAAGAGGACCATGTCGCACCATTACACTGGCCAGCAGGTCGGATAGTCAGCGTCACGAAGGGCAAAGATGGCAAGGTTCGGGTGGCCACTGTCAAAACCACTCAAGGATTATATGTGCGACCTATTGTGAAATTGATACCTCTAATTGATATAGACAATAATTAAGTGTGTGAATTTAGCTTAGAAATGAAATGAGATATTTAAGACTAATTTTTTAAAACCAATAAATAAATTTAACATTAGAATTAGGATAAGTTGACACAGTATTGAAGTTTAGTAAATTATGTCAATATAATAAAATATAAAATTCATATTATACTTAGCTGTCAAATGAAATACCTAGCACTAAGTTTGTATATATATCTTAGTCTAAATTAATGAAACTAAAAATGTCTTATTATAGTTATTTGCTTGTGACATTGTATAACTTGACATGTAACATGTAACATAATGTCATTCTTTGCGCCCGCAGGATGTTAAATATTCATATTAACAGTAGCGCCATCTAGTTCTTTACTATGTACTAAGTGAATATTTTTTAGGTTCTATATATTGGTACCATTGTAAAATTATTCTAGATCCTTTTTATATCCGTTTTTAGGATTCATTCTGATTTGAGCCTTGTGAGAATAAAGTAGTAAGTTTGATAGTAAATATGTGTTTCCTTTTTTAAGTGTTTGATATTTCTAAACCTTTTACAGATTGAGATTCATAAAGTTTAATCAAGCCAAACTCCGCGCTGAGGAATATATACATTTACGTGATGCAGTACTTGGTAATGTAGATGCAATGAATGATATTAGTCAGATTGGTACTGCATATATTCTTCCATCTTCTTACATTGGAAGTCCGCGACATATGCAGGAGTACATTCAAGATGCTATGGCTTATGTTCGTGCATATGGCAGACCAGATCTGTTCATTACCTTTACGTGTAATCCCAAATGGGATGAAATAAAAAAAATTGCTGATGCCGGGACAAACAACGATGGATAGGCATGATATAACTGCACGAGTTTTTAAACAGAAGTTGAAATCATTGATTAATTTGATAACGCATCATTCTGTTTTTGGTGAAACACGCTGCTGGTTATACTCAGTAGAATGGCAGAAAAGAAGTTTACCCCATGCACATATTTTGTTGTGGTTAATCAATAAGGTACGTTCTGTAGAGATTGACAATATTATCTCAGCAGAAATTCCTGATAAAAATGTTGATGAGGAATTGTTCGATATTATAACTACTAACATGATACATGGTCCATGCGGTACTCTCACCATTATGTCACCATGCATGGTGAATGGAAAATGTACAAAACATTTTCCAAAATCATTTCAAAACGATACTATCACCGACATTGATGGTTACCCCGCTTATCGGCGACGTGACGTTGACAATGGTGGACAATGTTTTGAATTGCGACTGTCGAATGGCGGGGTAATAGATGTTGATAATCGATGGGTAGTTCCTTATTCGCCTTTGCTATGCAAAACCTATAAAGCACATATAAATGTCGAACTGTGCAGCTCGGTGAAGTCGATAAAATACATATGCAAATATGTTCATAAAGGGAGCGACAAAGCGATATTTGCAATTAAAAGTATTAATGAGAATGATGAAATAACTCGATATCAAATGGGTAGATACGTCAGTAGCAATGAAGCTATCTGGCGTATTTTTGGTTTTCCCATACATGAAAGGAATCCATCTGTGGTACATTTAGCTGTGCATTTGGAGAACGGTCAGCGGGTATACTTTACAGAAAACAATATATTACAACAAGCTTTGACTGCTCCGAAGACTACTCTAACTGCATTTTTTAAACTTTGTAATAGATCAGATATTGCTGGAAGATTTGCTAAAACATTATTATATACAGATACACCTAAATATTTTACATGGGATAAAAAATTAAAAGATTGGGTACCTAGAAAACGAGGTATTCCTGTTTCAGGATTCGAAGGCATATATATGACAAACAATTTGGGTAGATTGTATACTGTTCATCCTAAGCAACGAGAATGCTTTTATTTACGTTTGTTGTTGATTAATGTTGTAGGACCAAGATCATTCCAAAATTTGAGGACAGTCAATGGAATTTTATATGAAACTTTTTATGATGCGTGCCGTGAGTTGCACTTATTGGAGAATGATAATCAATGGGACATGACTCTTGCAGATGCAGCACTGATTTCATCTGCACATCAAATTCGACAATTATTTGCAATAATATTAACAACATGTTTTCCATCAGATGCATCTGCACTGTGGAATACACATAAAGACCCAATGAGTGAGGATATTTTGCATCGGTATAAAATTAATAATCAAGATTATAATCATGAATTTTCAGAACAAATATATAACGAAGCCTTAATAATGATTGAAGATATTTGTATCCAAATTTCAAACATGTCGTTAATTCAATTTGGCATGTCAGCACCGAGCCGAGCAGCAGTAGATATCATAAACAGCGATGTTCAACGTGAACACCAGTTTGATAAAACTGCTCTAGCTACTTTTGTTGCTAATAATGAAATATTGCTTACTGCCGAGCAACAAAGTGTATATGATCAAATCAATACGTCAATTGAAGCACAACAGGGCGGATTCTTTTTTTTGGACGCACCCGGAGGCACTGGCAAAACATTTATTATTTCACTGATTCTTGCGCGTGTGCGATCGCAAAATAATATTGCGTTGGCAATAGCTTCATCAGGAATTGCAGCGACATTACTTGAAGGAGGACGAACTGCGCATTCGGCATTTAAGTTACCTTTAAATGTTCATGCAAACCCAGAAGCAATGTGCAACATAAAGAAGAAATCAGGAATGGCGATATAATAAATTCAAATCTATTCTATATATATATATATATATATATATATATATATATATATATATATATATATATATATATATATATATAGCAGACTCACCATAGGCTTTTTGTAACATTTCACACACTTTGTTACACTTTATTTCATTTTTTACGCAAAATTTAATACAAATTCTTTGACTTTTCAATTCTTCCATTGTAAAAATCGCCGAGCTCAGAAAAACACGTCGAACCTTAGCGACTACCACAGACAAAGTAAACAGTGAATATAGCTGAAAATTTCATCATACTTTAGGGGCATGTATACCAACACAATAAAAAAAAAATTTTGACAATCAGACACTCCAGACCCGCGAAATTTAAAAGTTCCGGGTACTTTTTGAACACACCTCGTATGTATATATATATATATATATATATATATATATATATATATACTAGCTGACCCGGCAAACGCTGTTTTGCCATCAAAAATATTTTTCCGCATTGCAAAAGTTCTTATAATATGCATGATATATTAATAATAATGTTATATTTTTATTACACGAATTTCTTTACATTTTGATAATTAATTCGAACGCATCATAGTGCTTTGTTTATTTTAATTTTATTTATGTCAAATAGTGAAATATTTTTAATCAATGAATAAATTAGATTTTAGTCTGAATCAGCGCAGTACTATTCTCTAAATATATAATTTTTATATAAATATCAGATTTTTTACTTTTGCATTTAATTTAAAAATATTGAATGTCAATTTCATATATCCAATATGCACTAAATTTTTAAATGCCAAAATATTTCCTTTTTGGTTCGAAATTTAATATAATATGATATAATTTATATCTATAATTTGATTGCCAATATTGCCTATAACATAACTTGGAATAATTAATTTATTTGTATCTTATTGAAGTCGTTAAAAATTCATTTAATTTGTTTATGATTAATGTTAAATTCAATATGTCGCTTTTTTATTGTGATCTATAATGTTTTAGTCACTTATCATATAAATTTTCGACTGCAAATTGATATTCATACTATTCCTGAAACTAACATGGATAAAGTTCTGAGAAATCCGAGTCCAAATCTATAAAATGTTTGATTTTTGGCACTTTTATTAATTTTTTATCAATTTTTGTACTGTAAAATAATGGATGATTATTTATCAAAATTGTAATATTTAGACTATAATTTTAGATATATACTTTTTACTTTGGCATTGAATTATTTTCATTAAAATCAAGTGAAACATAAATATATTTATTTGATATTTATATAAAACATATAATTAAAATATGCATTAAAATCATATTGTCTATAAATAATATGTCATTTTATAAACAGTATTTATTACTTTGGTGCTTGATATGGGTATGAATTTGTAATAAAATATATTCTTTCTGACAAATAGTTAAAAACTTGTTATAATTTTCAAAATTATTTGACATTTCATACTTCAAAAATTAATTCACTCGCATCATAGCGTTTTGTTTATTACACTTTTGTTATGTCAAATACGTCAATATTTATTTATTATAAATTAATAATTATTTTAAGTGATCAATGAATATATTATATGCTTGTTAAATTCATAAAAAAGTGCAAATTCAACACGGGAATATTGTGGAAATAAATATTTTTTTGCATAAAGATCTGATTTTTGACATTTGCATTTCATTTCAAATTAATTATAACTGTCAAAATATTTTCTTTTGGATCGAAATTTAATATAATATGATATAATATTTAGTTTGTCTAGTTTGTTTTTGTCAGATTGCAATGATACCTTCAGATTGTACTATTCCATTTAAGAGGTTACAATTTTCTGTATGATTAACGTTTGCGATGGCAATCAAAATTTATCTCAACTCATATAATAATAATATTTTATTTTAATTACACAAATTTCTTTACACTTCGATAATTAATTCCAACGCATGATGCAGGTGTTTTGTTTATTTTAATTTTGTTTATGTCAATTTTTTTTAAAATTAATGAATAAATCATCAGGTTTCAGTCTAAATTAACAAATCAGTATCTTCATCTGAATATACAATTTTTTATATAAATATTTGATTTTTTACATTTTCATTTAATTGAAAAATAGTGAATGTCAATTTCATATATTCAATATGCAGTATATTTGTAAATGTCAAAATATTTCCTTTTTGGTCGAAAATTAATATATGATATTTATTTTACAATATTGTGTTGTATCTATAATTTGTTCGGCAATATAACTTGGAATAATTAATTTATTTGTTTCTTATTGAAGTCGTTAAACATTTTTTTGTGAAATGTCAAATTTTTGTTTATGATTAATTTTAAATTCAATATGTCGCTTTTTTATTGTGATCTCTGATCTGTAAGGTTTTGATGAAGTTTTGGTATCCGAAATAATTTGGTAAGCTAATCAAATAAATATAAATTGTAAATCTATTTATATAATTATTTTCATAAATTTTGACAAATGACATTTGACGATTTTCATTTATTCAAATTTATAAACATTGACTTTTAATTAGATTTAAAACTATAAATTGTTTTTTTTTTTTTTTTAATTTTTATTTTCAATAAAACTATAAATTGTGATTTTGAATATAGCATTTCATCTAATTTGGATATAAATGTTGGATATATCTATATATGTACATGTTTTTGAATTATATTTTCTGAACTGTCAATTTTTGTTTTTCAAAAATCATAAATCTTTTTTTCTCAAATTTTCCATAAATTTTGACATTTGTCAAAAATGGATCAATGGATCAAAATGGATTTTTAGTGTTTTGTTTTTTTTTTTGGCCATTTTCTGTCAAAATTTTTTGAAAATATTTATTTTACAATATTGTTTTGTATCTATAATTTGTTAGGCAATATTTTCTGTAACATAACTTGTAATAATTAATTTATTTGCGTCTTATTGAAGTAACTCGTTAAACATTCTTTTTTTTATGAAATGTCAAAATTTTGGTTATGATTATTTTTAAATTCAAGTGCCGCTTTTTAATTGTGATCTCTAATCTATAAGGTTTTAATGAAGCTTTGGTTTCCGTAATAATTTGGTAAGCTAATCAATTAAATCTAAATCATAAATCTATTTATATAATTATTTTCATAAATATTGACAGATGACATTTAATTTTTTTTTTCATGTCAACATTTATTTAAATTTTTAAGCATTGATTTTTAATTAGATTTAAAACTATAATCAGTGATTTTGTATAAATGTTGGATATTTCTATATATGTACATGTTTTTGAATTTTATTTTTTGAAATGTCAATTTTTTTTTTTCAAAAATTATATATCCAAATTTCCTTTAATTTTGACATTTGTCATTTTAGTGTTTTGTTTTTTTTTTGGTCATTTTCTGTCAAAATTTTTAGAAATTTATAAAAATTATATATTTATATTTCAAATTTACTTTTCAAAATTTCCTATTGGCTATGTGCGAAGGCATGGAAGGGGAAGTCAAATCGACCGAAGCGTTCGTAGTGGCTAACTTGGAGCACTAAAAGGGGCTATTATAAACAAAATTTTAAACAAAAACACATAAAATATTTATTTATTTCAAATTTAAATAAGATAAAAAATGAGCCATCATAGCTGTTCTGTAGTGGGCTGTAGAAATACCAGCAGAAAAAGTGACTGCAAATTCTATACATTTTCTACAGCTAAGTGGAAAGAAAATCAACGGGAAAAGTGGATCGCAGCGGTTAGAAGAATAAAGTAAGTATCATAACCTTATTGTTATAAAAATACAATTCGGAGTATTATGAATAGTTGTAAAATTGTTATGTTTAGCAAAAAGAAAAATTATAAGTCAATAAATTGTTGTATTATCAAAATTTAATGCTTACTAAAAAAATTGTTTTGTAAAACAATGTAATTAATACAAGCCTGAAATAATGAAAAATACATATTTATATATTGTATATTGATTATGTATAACTATTATCTATATATTAATTACATTTTATTATATAATAATTGTAATTTTATGATTAAAAGAAAAATAAAAGTTATCACATAGCGAAAAAATGTTTATTTTGCAAACAGTTTAATTAATACAATGCTGAAATAATGCGAAATATATATTTGTAGTGTTGATGGATCACCGTGGGTTCCCAAGCATTTGCAGTGAATCGGTCGAGGTATTGAGTCCTACCTACTTGTCAACAATATTTCCTTCAATAAGTTAATTTCGAAAAGTTAATATAGTTTTTTTCCTGCAATTTTATTTGATGGGTCTTGTCTTTATAATAATGTCTAAATTATGTCTTTATAATAATGTCTAAGTCTTTAGTTTGACCAAAAAATTGAATAAATTAATTTACTATTTACTTATTCTATTGATAAAATATTATTTATCATTATTATATTGTTTTTATTAAGAACTATTCCGAGTTTATGACATAAGCTTTGAGGCACTTAACCTTACAAATATTTACTGCATTTCTTTAATTAATTAATCATTATACTTAACAATGTTTTAAGTACGTTGAAGTAAATTTAATAATTTCAATAAACATTCATCGTTCACATTATTACTGTATCTTGTTTATTATTATTTATAACAATTATTTAATATCTTTTTTCTTTAACAAACATGTAAAACCCATGAAAACCACACACCATAGATAAACAAGTATAACCCCAATTAGTTCATATTTATTACGGCGCTGCAGTCACGCTCGGAGCGAATAACCTAAGTTGGATATATATGCACACGATAAGCTATTAAAATTTAAAATCGGTCCAGTAGTTTGGGCGTCCATCGCGAACCAACATCGTGACACGAGATTTATATATATATATATATATATATATATATATAATTATCAAAATTGAGAGAAATTCAAATTCCTAGGATTAAAACTCATTTACGAGACATTGTTCTTTATTAATTCTGCATTTAATAGTTATTTTGCTATCTAATGAATTAATAGTAAAGTTGCATTTAACGAAACCTTTGAATAGTTTCTGTACGAGTGTTTTATAACATTACATTTAGCCATGTTTCATCATGAAAACATTATCATTGAAATTGCCATAAAAGATCAACAAAGTGCGAACAGAATAATGTTTTATGCACATACAATTGTTTATGAATTGAAAGATAAAAGCAATATTTTTGATTCCTAAGGTAAGTAACACATATATCTTGAATTTAAACATTATATTGGGATGTTTCACAAGTGTTTACATTTGCTAATGTAATAGATAATCTTATTAAATATAACAATGAACTTATACTGAATGAACTGAACAACTGTTTTGCAACATCAACAATATGAGATTCAATCCAATCATATAACAATTCCGAAGATAATGGTATTTCAAAAAACATCAAAACACTGCTACTAATACTTTTAAAAAGAAATAGCTGAACCTAATGTTTTAAATAAACACTCGTGAATACTGCTATACTCTTATATCTCTGAATGCAACTTTTCCAATATTTGAGGACATCGCAAAATAAATACTTGTCTCCAAAAATAGTAGACCTTTGGAGACTTTTTGTAGGACTTATTCCTTAAATTATTGCATTGTTTATGAATCCTTCTTGTCATTACATGTTGCATTCCTTGGTTGTCAAAAGTACTCCTGCGCTCTGTTCGTGTATTTTGCAGCAATTTGCAGGTACCCCCAAGACACCTATTCAATATAATAACATGTTGAAATATCTTGATTATATATAATTATTGCTGCAATTATTATTAAAAAATACCTTTGCGGAAACTTGTATTGGAATAGCTAAATATTTTAACCCGCACTTGACACTTTTTTGGGTACTATAAAAACACTTTGCCATATTAAATTTCACTTAAATGTTCACTTAAACACAATTAATTAATTAGAAACAATTAACTTACACACAAACTTAGGTTATGCTTAGGTTATTCGTACAGCATTAAATACTTGACAGCTACTTGCACGAACCACGAACAATTTGTAGTTGAAATGAGTACACATGAGCCATCTGTTTTTAAAAATTGGCACTACTCAAGACCAAAACAGTGCAACGCGCATTTCTTCGAAGATAACTCCCCATGGCGCAGTGCTATTGTTTTGAACAAAAGTTCGAAATTTTCTAATTTAGAAAAATAAGACTAAATTGTAAAAGTCTTTTTTAAACATTTCAAAATTAGTAAAAATCTAATTTTTTCAAAAGTTAAACAAAATGTTTTTTTTTTTTAATTTTATTTTTGGTACCGAAAGTTTCAGCAATTTGCCTTAAGGCACGGTGCCATGCCACACTAGTTTAACTCATTACTGCAAATATTCATTGAACAATACATTTTATTTTATTGTGATTATTAACCACATAGATAAGGAATTTTTACATTACTTGTTTGATTAACCAATGATTATCCCGTGCAAAATTTGATATTGTTTGTTTTTAATCAATTCATTTTCTTCATATATATTTAAAATCGTGTAAAGTGGTCACCCGATTTTGAAAAGCTAGAGGATTTTTAATTTGTCTATTTTATTCATTTTGTCTTTCCCGTTAACGTAAAAGCATTAACGCTTCATCGTAACAGACGCCGTATCTCACGCTATGAACTGGTGTGCCGGCACCCTTACATCCGCTCTACGATTAATAGCATTTGTTTGCAATCTTCTACTTCTATCGTTGATGGCAAGCGCTTCATATTAGTTTCAACAAGTTTTTTAGGTTTTGTTTAAATTCAGTGCTTTAGTGGATGATTAACGATTTAACTATTTATTTTGGTTGGTATTATATTGAATCGGTTATTTTCCTTATTCATTTACATCAAGTAATTTTGACAGCATTCTATTCTGTATAGTATACGCATTGATCTTAAATGCTAAACATTCGTTAACGTTCGTGTCTTTTCTACCATTTATTGTTTATGTTTGTACTATTTATTAGATTACTTGGTGCGTAAGTATTTTTATGTTTATCGATATTGTTTTAATTTGAGAAAAAGGTTATGACTTACACTCGCCTGTCATAATTTAACAATTTTTTCTGTGGCCATTTCATGTTTTCTTTCATTTTGATACGAATTAAAATATATTTTCATTTCTGTGTATCAAATATTATATTATTTTATAATTTCAGATTTCGGTGAAGAAATACTATTCCACATGAAGGATCATGTGACCGTTTCTGAACAAAATCATACTATATTTCGACTCGAGTATTAGGTCATCTAAGGTAAGTTGCTGCATGCTGCTCCTATCAATTAAGTTAATCTTGATCACTGTAAGTAAATATGTTGTATTCTATAGAACATTTTGCCTACAGTAGTAAAAATTTCAGTATCATCATCAGCATCAACTAAAACGATAAACCTTAGTAAACTGATATGTGTCATATATAAATTTTGCAACTGATTGGTGTTCTAGCCATTTCATCTGTAATCTATTAATGGTGGCTCAATCAAGTTGACAAAGATGCTTTTATTTTGGAATAGTCGCTAAGAAGTGTTGCCTGTTTTCAGCAGTTAGTGAATTGTGTGCCTATTTTACTATTGGTAATAAATATGGTTTAATCGTTTGACGATAATTCTTAAACATTTGCATAATTTGAACAGTTAAAGTATGGAGCTATCACAGCACCCACAACTTCTTTAATAAAATATGTATTTGTGTTAAAACGATTATTGTCATGGTGGAACATTATGGTATCAAAAGCCACAAATGTTTTTTTCTGACATTACAAACTTTCTGCCATCAGATATAGTTACGATCAGATATATTTTGAAATTGTCAAAAACTACTGCACTTCCATTTATTTCTTTTTAAAAAAATTTACTTGCTCTTTTTTAGAATTGATTATTTTGTCATTACTAAATTATTGCATATAAGCTTTTGTTGTCTTTACTCCTTCACAAGATTTCTTTTACATACAAGTAATAATTCAAGCTAGGACTGGTCAGTGTTAATGATACTCTGTCATTACATGCTTTATCTATGATCACTATTACACATCCTATTTTTTTTTATTTGCTACATATTATTATTAAGAGAGAGAGAGAGAGAGAGAGAGAGAGAGATATCAGCAATTCTGAGTAATCAATTTTATTTAAAATATATCTCAAGCTGGCCTTAATTTGGGTGGCTCATGAACCACCTCTATTGACAGCACTGTTGTGTTTCTCTAAACCTGTTTTACCAATAGGTCTTCTTAATTCCTCTGTTTTCTTAAGTTTATTCATTTCAAAAATGGAACTGTTAAATCCTGTGTCTCTTGGAAATGGTCTTGCACATGCTTCGATATGATTACTTATATTTGATTTTAAAAATAATCCATACACGTGCAAAACACAACTTGCAGTTTTTGCATCTTATGCATGTTGTATTATTATTATTCTCTGTAGATTGAACCTTCCATTCTCTATGGTCAATCTCAATCACTTCACTAAATGAGTCTTTCTGAAATATTATTGACATAGTTTATTTTCTCTTGAAGTATGCATCCATTTGCCTGGTACATTTTTGTTCCATAAATATGCTTTATAATTCATTATAACTTTCAAGGTTCATATTTGTATTAATGCCCAAGTGTTTCCTAAAACAATATCCCAAAGTTGTCGGTCTGTTTTTTTATTTTATTGTAAAATATAGAGCAAATGATTTCGAATCCACATCCTGCTCAAGGCTTTTTACATAGGAGTTCATTTCTCACCAAAATTGATTTTTATTCAAAATTGCTCTAATTTCTAACAAGCAGTTAAATACAGTTACCTGTTTTTGACTGTGCCTAATCTTTGCATTCACTGCTCTCTTCCAGCTTTGCGACACACGCCATGAACAGAGTAGGTGATTATCGGTTGGTGTTATGACTGATGACCCGGCATTATAATACACTGGTGCATCATCAGACATAATTGTTGTTGCAACCATGTTTCCCATCTTATCCTTGATTAATTCAAAAAATATTTTACATATTGCTTTCTCTTGGCGGTTACTGAAGCAAAATGCCACTGGGTTACCTCCCGCAAACTCATCAATTACTAAAAGATGATATCATTTGTGCCATGAGTTCCATTAATGCATATTTTACTGTGATCAAATTCATTAATAATATTAGTCTGTTCTTTGTTCATAAATAAGAGGAGATCATGCTTTTCTAGAATATTGTGCTCTACCCTGGAGATTTTTAAATGTAAAACTTAAAAAAAAAAAAAAAATTGTTCGCTTTGTTCAAACCATGTTGCGACACTAGATTTGTCATTTTTATTTTTATATGTAGGGTATGGTAGCACGGCTTTACTTTTAATGTTTCATATATCTGGACTAGTTATTAAAGATGTCCTCATTGATAAGTTTCCATTATATGCTTTATCCCGAATACTATTAAGAATTTTGTTTTCTGAAACTCCTGCTTCAATTTTATCTACAAAGAACATAATTTAAATAATCATTAAAATAATTATTTTATAATCATACAAGGTGGCTAAACACTTACCCTTGATATGTTCTTTCAACTGTTTACCTAATGGTATAGATTTAATGCATTAAGTATGCTCTATATGTGTTTTCTGGAACCCAACTGTAACTGCACCATTGTCATCAATAGTGCAAACGATTCTTGAGGGGTATACGTATCCAGTTTTGATAATTTCTTAGGTAAAAATCCGTTTGGTTTTATTTTGCTCATAACTGTACGACCTGTGACAATTAAAACAAATTTTCTGTATATATCTGCAATAATAAATTTAGAGATAAAGATGTGTGAGAGCTGAGATGGATGCAGCCGAAGAATTGAAATTGGAAAGTTATGGCCAAGGTGTGAAGACATTTGAAATGGAAGAAGGTAAATTGAAGTGTGTAAAGGATGATTCAATTACCCGTCCAAGTTTTGGATTCGTTCACCCCTTCAGTTGTAAGTTGTTTTCTTTACTCCTGCAGCATGGCATAAGAGGCACATATACTGCTGATTTTATATCCGTTAGAGCATTACGAAAACCGCGATCTACCAAGAGAATATCATCAGGTTGCAAAAAAGTTCGGATGCCATGTGCATCTTTTAGCGTAATTTTTATGATTATGGCATTATTTTGTGTTGACAGGTATGGGCCTGAAAAATCAACTATGAAGCCATTTGTTGTACAAATGGTTTGCATAGTGGTACCTGTTTTTCGCTTTCTTTGATATTCATTATTGGCGCTCATTTCATGTCGTATATACGTATTCACATATTAATGCTCATAATTACTCATTGGTTAATCCCAGAATTTTTAGTGCATTGTATGATGTCTCCGAAATTAATTGGTCTTTAGTAAAAGACTCTAATCCAAAATTTTGATCTAATATATCTTTTTCGAATCCGATTAAGATTTGATTATAATAATGAGAGACTTGTCTCTTTGAAATATTAAAAATGCCGGCGATAACTTGATTAGAATTTTGCGTTTTCAATTTGAACAAAAAAAAAAAACAATGCTTGGAAAATGTTTTGATTATTACTTTTTTTTATTGATCTAGGCATTCTGCTTATTTCTGTGATTACTTCTAGACTAAAACCTGTTAATATTTTTATTTGCTCATGCGATATAGATAAATAATTTATCTGCTTACATAATGAAACACTTAAATCTGAAAATTCGTATTTAGCTTTAGAAAAAAAGACTTTGAAATGGCATATAAATTATTTAAATACCAGGGTGGGGTCGATTCTATATGGCAATGCGCCCTTTGTCTCAAACGATTAAAACGTCTAGAGAACATAGAACATAGAAGTAGGATTTTTCGTGAAAACTTCTTTGCGAAGTTAATAAAGAAATCATAATAATGTTATTAATATTAATAACATTAATAGTTAATTAATAAATTTTTAAATAAAATCATGTCTTACTTTTTATAATATTGTAAGTTTCAGTTTCTCTGAAACTTCTTTTTCCTACCGCCCAGACCGATTGTATTGCAGCTGAACTTTCTTTATCATTTTTTCCACTATTTTATGGATATCTTCTTCATATTTTTGAACATCCAAGCAGTTAATACACTTACTTTCTTCAGCTTTACATTCTCTCGTGTAGTGATTACCATACCACCACATGTACCACAGTACTGCACCACAGCATACGGCACCCTAACAGTGAATTGAAATTTGAAATTTAAAACATTTTCTTATGTTGAAATCTTCGAGTATATAAGCATCTTTCCATTCTATGTTGATGTTTTCTTGGATTAATTTTTTGTAAGTTGTCCCCGAGTTTTCTATATATGATATCTAATTCTTTCTCTTTTTTGTTTGTCTAGTGTGTATTTGCTTTATTTGATCGTTTTCATTGATCATATAGTTGTACTTGATTTGCTCTTGCAATATTTTGTCTCCAATTTTTGCATTTTCTATCACGTCCAATTACATTATTAACCGCGCCAGCTGTGTAGCCAGCCATTTTTCAAAATTGTCATATTTGAATATCAACTAGTGGGGCGCATGGCCTTAAGGCAAGTTGTTGGAACTTCCCGTACCAAAAATTATTTTTCCAAAAGATCAACATTGTTGACGAAAAATTATTTCGAAAAAATTAGATTTTTAAGATACTATAAATTTGACAAAAAATGACTTTTTTTTGAAAAAAAAGTTTTCTTTACTTTGACATATTTCGGAAATTCTGAACTTTTTTTCAAAGCAAGCGTACTGCTTTAACTGCATAGAGACGAAATGTCAAAGCGCGTAAGCGCCGCGTCGCCGTCTAACAGATAAACATTCGTAATTTCTTGGAAAAATATTTTAAAATTAAATCATGTCTGTTGGAGAACAAAATGCAACAGGTATTATGCTTCCGAACTCGTCTACAACTACCATAGTGTGTAAATGGTAACCATAGCCATTTGTTCCACGGGTTCCGTCAATGCATAATTTATCAGTGCCAAATCCAATAATATTTTGACAAAAAAATGTTTTCCTTTTGAGCCCGAAATTAGTTGTACAATTTTTTTTTATAAAACAGAACTTAGTACTGTTTCTTCAGTTGTTTTTCTCTGACCCATGTCCTCACGCTTATTTGTTCATTAGGGTTCTTGTATGTCATATATGGTGGTGAAACGTTTTTTGATGTGCCATAAATCTTTCGTTGTAATCAAAGAAGCTCTCAGCGGTAGCCTATTTCCATGAACAGCAGCACCTATACTACTTATAATGTCATCTGCAACTGCAGCTAGAATTTTATCTGTAAAAATTATAATATTAATTTTTTATAGTAATAATAAATCAATGATATATTCATTTAAATGTATAGATAAGTATGCATGCATTCATAAATTAAAACACAGTAATGTATAAATGTACCTTCAATTAGCTTTTGCAAAAGTTGATCCAGTGGAAATACCTTGCAAGATTCTGTTGACCCACGTGTGTCTTCCAATGAATGGGTTTAATTTTACCATCACTATAAAGCAGAGGTGGGGAACCTTTTTGCCATTAGAGGCCGCACTTAAATTAGGCAGCAATGAAAGAGGCCGCATAAGATGATTGACCTAAAAAAGTGACTTTTGTGAAATTATTATAGTTTTTTTATAGTTAACAATTTATTGCATTATATAGAAAAAAGTAAATAAAATACTTCAAAATTTTAAATATAATATAATACATAATAATAATGATATAAAATAATATTACAATATTACAAAAAATACAATAAAAAAAATATTTTTTAAAAACTAAGTTAGTGGCTTATTTGCCTTTGTTTTTTGCTTGGCAACTGAGCAATGACAAAATGGCCAATAAATGTCGAGATGTAAAATTTCTGGGTGCCGAAGGAAATCGAACGAAATTTCAATTCATTTTTCTTGAAGATTGGAAAAAAAAAGTTGGCATGTTTCGAACGTATGTAATGAGATAAAATCGACTTCGTTTCGATAAAATCGAATTTTAGTTCGATTTAATTTCATTTAAACATTCATTTTTTATATGAAAATGATATTAAAGTCTTTTGATTTGAATTTGATTTTTATATTCTTATTGTTACATAATTATTTGAAATAAAAAATATATATTTTTCTTATACCATTGAATTTACTGATAGATTTTTATTTTGCAAACTAAGGTGTTAACGGTTAATTTAGGGAATTTCGGGATTCGGAAAAACCAGATTAAATTCATTTGTGAACTTTTGGTATGAATATTTCTGCTTGTTGTCATTAATGACAATGGTTGTTATAACAAAAAAAAGGATTATTGCATTAAACGCAATGTTACCTCTTTCCAAAAAAAATATACCTAGGCACTATTGACAGACATTTAAGAATATGTTTTGAAAAATATTATTAATAAATGATGTACCTACTCCATTTAGAGAATAATAATGTTTACCGATGAAAATAAGCGTAATATTTGATAATGTATAAACTAACAATAATAGACGTGAAAAAAATATTTTATTTAAAATATGTATTTATTATGCACAAAATGTATTGTTAATTCATATTTTGCATTTGAGTTGTTCTCATTTCAAATGCCTTACTCTATATTTAAATTTCAAGATTTAAATATAAATAAATTTTATATATTATGTGCATATAAATACGGATACATATTTTGTCTACAGCAATTTTTAAAAATATATTTTTGTGTTTTATGAAAAAAGGTATAGTTTTGTGTCATTTTATAACTATGGTCTCATAAAATTGCCAATATATCTAGGTAAAATCTGGTTGCTCCGATCTCCGCCAAAGCTGCGGATTTGCTTTTGGTTGCGAAAAGTATAAATTATCATTTTAATACGGATGCGCTTATATTAATTACGGATATTGCTTATATTTTGTATCTGATCTGCCTAAGAGTCTGTGTTTCAGGCTAGTAATCTGATGTCATGTTACAATATGACTGTTTTTGGTAGGATTTTTCGCGGAACTGTCATGACGTTTATGTACAATAGTTGTTTGAAAGTAACTCTGCTATTTTGTACTAGACTGCTCGATACCAACTTAAATTGTAATATGTTATTGAAGTCAGAAAACGACATAAATAACGCGGTAAATCATCTCACCGAAACACTACATCATTCGGCACTAAATAGCACTCCTTCAATTACAACCAGTAATGAACTCAACTATCCTCTGTACATCAAACAACATATTGCGATTAAAAGAAGACTCCGAAAAATATGGCAAACATCAAGATCTCCTCAAGATAAAACAAGATTGAACAGCGCCTGTAAAGAAGTAAAAAGATTACTGAAAGAATACAACAACAACGTACTTGAAAAAAGAATCAAAGACCTGACGGCTACTAAGGACACGAATTACTCCATATGGAAAGCTACTAAACATTTCAAACAACCTATACTCCCGGTAATCCCTATTAGAAAAAATGATAACTCCTGGGCAAAAAGTCATTAAGAAAAGATAGATTTATTTGCAGATTTCTTCGAAAACGTATATCAACCATTTCCGCAAAACTACTTCCAGGAGGACCAAACCACTGAAAAATTAGGAGAGATTGCAACTGTGCACTCTCTCAAGCATTCAATAGTTTATTTTGCAGACAGCTTCTTCGTTATTTTGTTATTCATAAAATTTACTTAATGTCTATTGGACAAATGTAAATTATATCCAAAATAAAAAAAAAAAAAAAATTGTACTAGACGGCAAGGGGCCGCACAAGAACCTCCCGCAGGCCGCAGGTTCCCCACCTATGCTATAAAGTGTACTACGAATTCGAAAGGGACACGCTTTTCCGATTTATTTCGATACCCTTGAAATTCTCTTTTTTTTATTACAAGTGTATGAGCGATGGCAATCGTGATACCTAATTTTGGTCCCACCTTTAATTTTGTTCAGAAGTATCTTTGACATATCGAGTGAAATTTCTTTGCTCAATTTTGTAGGCCATTATACTTGCAAAACGCCCTCCGACAATTCTTAAGGGGCACAAGATCCGAAATTTCATTGGGGTGCCTATAAAATCATAATGTTGTTATTGTTTGTTGGATATTTGTTCAATAACGTTTTTGTACGCATATGTTATACGCATAGTTTATCTATTGGGTAAAGGTAAAAAAGTTTTACGTAGCGTAGGCCAGTACAAACACATTTTAGTAGCCGTAATAAACTTAATAAGCTATAATGTAAGCAGGTGTAAACCGACATAAATCACATATGATAAAGAAAAGTCAGAAGAAGCTACATGAAGCCTAAGTATTATTTCCTAAAAGCTACTGAAATGAAAATAAATCGCGTCTCTTTCTATAAAGAAACTAATATAATTCCCTATATACCTCTTTAATTTCGCAAGGAAACAGTAAATATAAAATCTGAACACATAAAATAACGCACAAACTAGAGAAACACCAAAGGATGATCACAAATTGCTAAAACACGGCTAAACAATAAAAAAAGACGAGTGAAACGTTGAATCAAGAGCTACACAAATAAGCATACCGGAACAAATAAATTATAGTAATGAAGTAATCGTAGCAGCGAATGCAACATAAAAAGGTTGAAAGTCCAGTGCAAAAGATTTGACAATTCTGTAATGTGTTACAGCAAACTTCAAAGCTTTCTCAGCTTTTCTCAGATAATATCATATCCTGTGTTTAGAC
Organism: Ctenocephalides felis; assembly: GCF_003426905.1. Taxonomy (NCBI): domain Eukaryota; kingdom Metazoa; phylum Arthropoda; class Insecta; order Siphonaptera; family Pulicidae; genus Ctenocephalides; species Ctenocephalides felis. Next base: position 67,854 of record NW_020538326.1, read on the forward strand.
ACTCTCCTCAGTGTTACTAATCCTTTAGTGAGCCTTGAGCACGGGTCTTCGATTCTTAAAATTATTTCGCCACTGGTACGTATTTAATACACCAATGCATTTTTTTTATACATTTACATTTTACTAATACAGGCGGAACTAAAGACGGATCTATGATAAAATACATTTGTTGTGCCATCAGCGTCAAAACTCGCAATTTCAATATATATTTGTATAAAGGAATGAATAATATACGAAGCATGTAAATTAAACTCGAACGTATGTATAATAAGTCACTTTGAATTTATTTAATAAAATATGAAATAGTAAACGAATATTATGTATTTTTGTATGATGTTATTTGGAGAGCGTTCGGAAGGCTCTGGCTTTCCTGTGTTGCCCGTTAGGGATGTCGGAAATGCAATTCCGAATGCAGGAAAGTATCGATATATATTGTATCGATAATTTTTGAATATATCAATATCGATATTGATATTTTTATTTAAAAGTATTGATATATAGATATATCGGTGTGATAGGAAAAAAATTATTAGGCTTAATCTACTTCAATCATCTTACATTACTAGATAAATACTAATCAATAGACATTACTAGATAAATACTAATCAATAGACATCATTTTTAATTTTTTTAAATCAAGGATAACAATAAAAAATATTATTTATTAATCAAACCAATATTTATTTGATACAGACATAAAACTCTTTGATTTTACATGCTCGGCTATAAGCCGACTTCTGTTATTGGGTACTGCGAGATTTACAGCAGATGCCACTCTCTCTTTAGAGCTATGTCGGAAAGGACTGGAGTAAAATGACGACAATCAAACCAGAATTTTGTAGGATTCTCTTTTCTAGATATTGCTTTAGTTTGCTAGGCATACCATCACTGGTTGAAAGTAAACTGGAGGTTGCTGCTGCAGCAATATATATCAAATTTTTTTTATGTCCTGACCACAACGACGGCGATGAATTTTCTGAATTTGGAATTATGGTAGTGGTTGTGGGTCTGAGTTGAGGCGAAAGTTGTCCTCTACGTCTATGTTCTAAACGTATTTCTTTTGACAATGCGTTTATTGCTGTGGAAACAGCTAGTGCTGAATTAAAATGAATACGCTTAAAGCGAGGGTCTAAAATTGTTGCTATAGCAAGATGTAAATGTCGCTCTAGTGGTTCTAGTTTGGCAATAACTAAGTTTAGCAAACTCTTCTGAACAGCAACACCAAATTCGGTGAAAGGTTTTACTTCTTCAAGTCCTTTCTGAAGTAAGTTTGCAATGGGAATCGCCAAACTAGAAGTCACGTACTGATTGCCGCTAATTTCTTCAGTAGCTTGCTTAAATGGGGTAAGCATTATTATCAGATCTCGTATGACACTTAACTCTGAAGAAGTTATATCAGGTGCATTCCGCCTAGTTGCTAAAATCTTAGCCACAATAGCTGATAATGTATTGAATCTTTCCAACATATCAAGACAAGAATTCCACCTTGTGCTTACTGATTGTATAAGTGTTAACACTTCTCCCTCTTTCTTTTGTCCCTCTTGTTCTGCTCGAAAATCGTCCATTGCGTTCACAGATTGAAAAGAACTGGTGCATTATCTCTTGTTGCGCCATCCACTATTAAATTCAGCAAATGCGCCATGCAAGGAATTCTTTTTCCATCTTCCACAAATTTCTTCACTGCAGCAACCAAGTTAGCACCACCATCGGTGGTAATCGATAAGATGCAATCCTTTTCTATTGTAAACTCGTCGGTAATATTTTCAAAGCATTCTTTTATATAATCAGCTGTGTGCGCCTGCAGGAAACAAGACCAATATTAGTCCACTTTATTAAATTTATTATAATTAACTATTTATTTTATTTTTTATAATTTGATGCATTTATTTTATACTTTACTTACCTGATAAATTCTTCGTGCTGTCAATGTCACCATCTCATTCTCAGGAGTGCAGTTATTAGCTGTGTTAAGAAAATGTGCTGTCACTACGATGAAACTTCGTGTCGAGTTAGTAAGAGTTAATATATCACTTGTTAAAGCAATATTATTTATCTCACTTAATTTTTGTTTTAAAATGGCTTTGGTAGTGGCGTATCGTTGTTCCACGAGGCCAGTTATCTGGAATGAGAAATGAATAATAAAATAACATTTAAAAATAAAAAGGATAAGATAATAATTTAATATCTATTTCGCTTACAGTAGTTCGTGATGAAATTTTCAATCTTTTCAATCCAGATTTTTCTACACAAGATAGAGGCATGTTGTCTTTGCAAATCATGTAGATCAAAGCTTGATTTATTTGGCTAGTTTTATGACCCTCTGCTAAATTGAGAAAAATAATAAAATTAGAACATCCTCATAGAACTAAAATGTAAACAATACAGTAATCCAATCTAAAAAAAATACCTTCATAGCTTGAACTTTTTTCAAACATATCTATAAGTGTAGTCTGTTTCCACAAGTCTTTACTCTGACCATCTGTGGAGGATTCAGTCTGAAAAAAATTATTGAATATTTTGTATATATTTCATTACACTTGTCATAAATAGTATTAAGTAAGGTTAAGTGAAAACACCAAAATTTAAATTTATCGATATCGATACTTTTAGTAATTACACATCATTAGTTGACTGGAACTGGTTATTGGTTATTAACAATTGATATTTAGATTCTAAAGCTACGTTTGATCTTGCGCAAATAAAATACTTACACCAGTATCATCGTAAATCGCAATTTCAGACAATTCCATGAAGTTATTTTCTATCTCAGCAGGTTTATTAGTTTTGGTAATAGTTGAATTAGTTTACGAAACAGGTGAACTAGTTCTTGTTAATGGTGTAATATTCACTTCACTTGACTTTGAGTTTTTATTTTTAAATTGCAAAAACGCATGTTGATGCTTATTTTTAAGATGTGTAGATAAATTCGTCGCATTGCCACTGGTTTTATATATTTTCCCACACACATTACATGAAACGTTTTGTCTGTCTATTTTTTTGACATAAGTTCCATACAACACTAGACATGACTGGAATGCTCGAATTATTTTGTTCACATACGTGAATTGATTGTTGATTTAATTAGTTAGATTGTTTGAGAACTATAATCAACTCAAATGCAGGCAGAAATACGCTCGCGTTGAGGTTATAATACGGATAACAGACGGATAGTTGATTGAAGCACAGACACTGACACTGAAATGACATTGACAGACAGAGTTGCCAACTTAAAAGCCAACTTAAGTACCAAATTAAAACGCAGTAAATCGAGTCGACCAAAGACAAAAAAAATGTAATTTGTTAAAAAAATTTAGTATAAAAAAGTATTATTTTTTAGGATTTTTTATTTATAAAAAATATCGATTTTTATACCTTTTCAATACTTGTAATTTTATATCGATACCTCGATACATCGAAACATTAAATATCGCTCAAAAATATCGATACATTGAAAAAATAATATCGATATATCAATGTACCCATACAAAGAATCGGCCTAGGATAGTATACGAGCGTCATCCTGTTATAGTTGCCGAGGATCGGCTCATCATAGTAACTGAGTATCGGCCAAGAGTAGTGGCCGACTGCTGACCAAGCGTGGTTAAAATAAAATTACGAAGAAAATTATATTGTACCATTATTTATACAAGAAAGTTTACATTTTAGAAAAACTTTGGAAACAAAAATAAAATAGTATAATAGTTTTTGAATCTTAGACAATATTATAATAATATTGTTCTAATAGTATAGTTATATTGATATTAATAATATTAATAGTAATAATAGTCATAATCATAATAGTAGTAATAATTATAATAGAACAGAAATCAGTTTAAACTTTACAGCTTATTTACGCTTGTTTACGCTTACTGCCACCTCTGTCTCCAAAATTTGCCAGAAACGACCCAACGCTAGATCTTAATTTGTTTTGTTTGGTCCGAGTCACCGATTTTTTTTTGTATAACATCTGAAATATAAACTAGTTGGTTTGGTATTTAGCCTTGAGGCAAATTACATGAACTTCCCGATATGTGTAAATAATCGACTTGATCAAAAAATGTGTAAATAATATACTTCATCAATCCTACTTTAAAAAAAAACGATAATAATTTTAGCAAAGTTTGACGAATTTTTAAAATTAAACTACTTGTTGTAAGGCCGTAATATTACAGTAAGTTCTATAAGACCATGATGTATATCGCCAAAAAAAGTTCCATGAAAAACGGCTTAAATTTTTTTTAACAGTTAATTACAAGAAAACGGCTCGGTAGATTTTCACCTAAAATTAATCAGTACCATTCCCATCTAATATCTTTCGAACAGTTTTTGATTTTTCAAAATCGGTTTGGTAGGATGAGCTTAAATGTGGACGAAAATTTAACACTTTTTTTCAACATTTAATTACAAGAAAACGGCTCGGTAGATTTTCACCTAAAATTAATCAGCATCATTCCCAAATGATATCTTTGGAACAGTTTTTGATTTTTCAAAATCGGTTCGGTAGGATGAGCTTAAATGTGGACGAAAATTTAACTTTTTTTCAACATTTAATTACAAGAAAACGGCTCGGTAGATTTTCACCTAAAATTAATCAGCATCATTCCCAAATGATATCTTTCGAACAGTTTTTGATTTTTCAATATGGGTTCGGTAGGATGAGCTTAAATGTGGACGAAAATTTAACACTTTTTTTCAACAGTTAATTACAAGAAAACGGCTCGGTAGATTTTCACCTAAAATTAATCAGCATCATTCCCAAATGATATCTTTAGAACAGTTTTTGATTTTTCAAAATCGGTTCGGTAGGATGAGCTTAAATGTGGACGAAAATTTAACACTTTTTTTCAACAGTTAATTACAAGAAAACGGCTCGGTAGATTTTCACCTAAAATTAATCAGCATCATTCCCAAATGATATCTTTCGAACAGCTTTTGATTTTTCAAAATCGGTTCGGCAGGATGAGCTTAAATGTGGACGAAAATTTAACACTTTTTTTCAACAGTTAATTACAAGAAAACGGCTCGGTAGATTTTCACCTAAAATTAATCAGCATCATTCCCAAATGATATCTTTCGAACAGTTTTTGATTTTTCAAAATCGGTTCGGTAGGATGAGCTTAAATGTGGACGAAAATTTAACACTTTTTTTCAACAGTTAATTACAAGAAAACGGCTCGGTAGATTTTCACCTAAAATTAATCAGCATCATTCCCAAATGATATCTTTCGAACAGTTTTTGATTTTTTAAAATCGGTTCGGTAGGATGAGCTTAAATGTGGACGAAAAGTTCAACACTTTTTTTCAAATTACAAAGAAACGGCTTGGCAGATCGTTGCACAAAATTGACAAACGATAGTCCTCACCGAAATACATCAAATGGCTTTTAAATTTCTAAAATCGGTTCAGGCGTTTTTGAGAAAACGTCGATCAAAAGTCTAATTTTGACAAATGCCAAAAAGACCATACTGATTTTTGCAAACTTTGACGAATTTTTAAAGCTGAACCAGTTGTCGTAGGACCGTAATATTTTAGTATGGCCTAGAAAACTATGGTATCTATCGTCAAAAAAATAATCATAAAAATAGTCAAAATTTTTTTTTTAAAAACTTTATTACAAGAAAACGGCCCGGCCGATCTTTACCAAAAACTAATCAGCACGATTCCCAACCAATATCTATCGAACGGTTTTTGAATTTTCAGAATCGATTCAGAAATGCGGGCTAAAACGTGGACGAAAAATTTTTCACTTTTCTGCAATTTACAAAGAAACGGCCCGGCCGATCGCCGCCCAAAACTCAGAGACGATAGTCCTTATCGAGATACATCAAATGGCTTTTAAATTTTTGAAATCGGTCCAACCGTTTTGGAGAAAACGTCGATTTGCGGCAAAAAATCTGTTCACACACACACACACACACACACACATACACACACACACACACACACATACTTTTTCCAAATTTGGTCTCATTCGATTCAGAATGGCTCGAAACGTCGAGAAAACATGAAATTAGCGATTCGGATTTTTTGATGAAAACATAAACTTCTCCTTCGGGAAGTTAAATATATATTGCATATAAATAGATACATCGTGTGACAAATGCCAAGAGCATATAAAAAGTTTTTATTGTTATTTAAATCAAAATCGATCAAAACGTCAAGATCAACATGAAATATTTTTTTGTTTAATTAATTACGTCAAAAAAGCCTAGAAAGAAACTTTTATTTTATTAGAAAATGTTGAAAAAAACCTCTAAGGTAAAGCTAGCTCAATATAATACTGAAGAATATGAAAAATAACTATAGCGTGAAATTATACAATTGATTAATGCACAATGAAATGAGACAAATAATTTATACGCTAATCGTAATTTGTCACGCGTAATACTATTAAGTTTAAAAAAATGATAAAATAGAACTAACCTGATAACAGATATATGTTTTAGTTGCACTAATATTTAGTTTACCTTCGCCACGAACTACTCGACCAGCTCCAGAGTAGTGCTGTGGCACTTTTGCAGAAGTGACCCCCCATGGGGCAATAATTTCAGACAGCGTCTTTCGAACGCAAGCATTTATATTGTTCTCTCCATAAATTAATATTTCAAACATATTTTGTAAATTTACTTTTTCATTTTCATCATTCAACTGATCATTAAAGTTTTTGAAATTTTGAAGATTATCAAAAGGAAATATCTCTTTATAAACTTCTCTTGCTTCACTCAATGTGCTATTAGTAGCCTTAGTTAATGATGAATTCATAATTACTTGCGTTTGCATACTGCTACCTTGCTTTTTTATTTCATATAAAATACTGAACTTTAATCGATCTAGCTTGTTAGACATCTACAAAAATTTTGAGCCAATATATTTTTTTGACAGACCTGAAATTATAAGATTAAATAATTTCAAGTAAAGTAAAGAAAAAAAAAGAAAAACTAGTGATTAATAATTACCACAATTGCTACAAGCACCATCGAAAGTTGTATCGGAATCAGTCGTAATCAATCTTTTGTAGCCATCTGAAGAATAAATACATGCAATTATTGAATAAAATTTAATCAACAAAGTTAAAATAAAAATAATAATAGTAATAATGAATATACTTTTAAGTTCGTTTGATTTGTTATTTTGACTATCTGTAGAAAAATGATTATTTTTTGATAATGATGAAAACGCGTAGTCCGAGTCATTATCGTAGTCGTTCAAACCATCAGGTGTACCCGTGATAGGACCTAAATTAAAAAAAAAGTTTTAACCAGCTATAACGCATTATTATTATATAATGATGATGTACCTTTTTTTGATAATTTTTGACGTTGAACTTTTTCAGGAAAATTAGTTTTTGGTTTGTTCCTCGATAAAACTGAATTCATAACCTCTATATCATCTAATTCTCGGCTTATACCTTCAGATGAGAATTGGTGAACAATCGCGGCAGTAGATTGTGCCGGTTCGTCAGTGTTAACGTTTATTGTGTTTTCAGCACGCTGTAAGTGTCGTTTTCCTCTTTCTAACGTATCTGAAAATGAGTTTTATATTATATGTAATACCTTAGTTATATAGCAAAAAATCAATAGCAAAGCATCAATGTTTAATTTTTTACCAGCACTCGAGATTATTTCGACTTCACCAGGTATCCAGCTTTTCTTTGGTAGAGATTTTTTCTCTAGATATTTATCTCTTTTTTTTAGTTTTTTTTTGTATTCGGGTAGTAGCAATGTAACTTATCTTCTATTTCATCAAGCCATGAATATGGGACCAAATCAATTTCATCGTAACCAGGACCCCACCTAGGTAAAAAGCTCTTCCTTAACAAGTTGAATTTGGTGCGATAAACAATCAATGTTTTTGATATTTAATAAAGAAATACCTTTTTTCATGTTAGTGCCACCATCCCTGACCATACATAATACCTTTTCTTTGGGAATTCCCTATGATGACTGTATGTATATATGTATTTTCTCCTGTATGTCTGCTGCGTTTACAAATTAAATTATCCAGCTCCAAAGACTTAGTGTTGTTGTTATCCGATTTTTTATTTTTTTCGATGCAATCACTTAAAGATATTTGTTTGTAGTCGGTTTTGGTACATTGTCGCGAAGAGGACGCCAAAAAATTAATTTTAGCAGCACCTCGCTTTTTATGCTCTCTTCTTTTCAATTCGTCATATTCATTTTTGTGTTTAGTTTCTAGGTGATTTCGCATAGCACTCGTGGTCCTGCCTTTGCGCGAGTACTTTTTATCACACAACTTGCAATTTACATTTTCAGCATCATATATTGTGATATAAGTCCAAACTTTGCTAACACGTGCTTTACTAATGTTTTTATACCACTTTGTCACTTGAATATCAGTTAAATTTGGGAAATGCAATAACACCAAACTAACCTCAAATCAAAACAAAACTTGTCGAATGAGTTTTCTGTGACTAACTTCGTTCATTCAACTCGTATCGGCTCGGCTATGTTCAGTTTAAACATGGCCGACACAAAATGTCAAAATCATCATTCGCATTCGCGAATATTGAAGATGAATATATCTAGTTCAATTTGATTTTTCCCGTACTAAATGCCTTAACATTATTTTTGGAATGATAAAACGGTGATAGTAATTTTAATAAAAATCACAGATTTTATAATATTATTATCAAAGATTATTTTGTTCTTTTTTGGCTTCAATACAGGCTATTTTTCCTGTACTATATAGATATCTACATTCACAAAACATCTCATATTAGTGCGGTCCGGCCGTCGTGGGGTACTGATTTTAGTAGGGTAAAAACATGCATTTTTATATTACTACTGGAGTTTCCACAACTTGGTACACTGCACTTAGCCACATTAAATTAAAATAATCACTTGAATACAATTAATTATAAACAAAATGCTTCACAACGTAGATAAATGAGATTCACAATAAAATACCGATGGTTTCTCCAAAACGAACAAACGATTTGTCGTTTGAATCTTTGAATTGAAAATAGTAGCACAACAGGGAAACTAGAGACACGGTATCGAATAGAAAGTATCGATACTGTACTCATGAGTAGTATCGATAAAAAGTATCGTACTCGTAAAAGAATCGACACAAAAGTATCGATACCTCAAAGTATCGAGTTCTTTTCTCAGGCAGGGATAAATAAAAACAACCTGTAAGTAAAGCCACAATTTTTTAATCTAAAATGTTATAAAAACCTTTCCTCCTCGGTACAATCGCTCAAGAAAAGAAGTTTGTCGAGCCTTTTTGGCGATAGGCGGTTGCGAGTTTTAGTAATTGTACTTCCAGCTTTCGAAAACAATCTTTCTGAGGGCACTGAAGTCGCAGGAATCGATAAAAATTCTCGTGCCAATTTATATAATTTTGGGAAAGCAACTTTCATATCTTCCCATTGTTTCAGAGGATTCAAAGAAAGTGGCGAAACCTGTGTAGATAAATAATGGCTTATTTCATCCTTATTTTCAAACTGTGATGAAGAACTGGTTTTACATCGCTTTTTCGTGTGAAATAATTTCTTGTTTCAAGAGAGGAATCGCTGTCATGATCGCTGCCGATAACACTAGGAGACGTTGTTATTTATCTTCTCAGTAAAGAAATTGCCTTTGCACAAGCATTAGCGTCCTGAAAATGGATATTCTTGAATCTCGGATCTAGCAAGCATGACATTGCAATCAAATAATTATCTTCAATATGTCCGAATCGGCGTTCTATCTGTTTTAAGATTTCTGTGTTTATTGTATCTATTACCCTTCCATGGAGACCATCACCATCACCTACAGCCATAGGTATATTATTAATCTGCGTCTTCAAACAGTTCACCATCGGGTTTATTTTACTAATGGTTACATACTGTTCACCTGATAACTCTTCGGTTACATACTCCAGCGGTTTCAAAATACAAATCAATGTTTTAATATTTTGCATTTCTACAGCCGATGGTGTGGGTGGTGCCTTTGTATTTAACATCAAAATTTGTTGAACTATTGGTGCTAATTCAATGTATCTCTGTAGCATATAATAGACGGAATTCCACCGAGTCTTCACGTCTAAAATCAGTTTGAGAGGTTGAGACCCAGTGCTTACTAATGTTTCTAAATCATTGACTGACATGGCAGATTCAGCGATTAGATTAATTGTATGAGCAAAGCCCTGTAAATGTTTGTTCTTTTCTAGAAAATTTGCTATGCCGGCTATCATGTTTGAGCCATTGTCTGTAACTACTGCAGTTATTTTATCCAAACTGATGTATATACCTGCACAAATTTCTTTTAATTTTTCAGCGATAAAATCACCAGTATGACGCTGATCCAGTGCAACGGTAGCTATGCAACGTGACACCAGTTTGTCTTCTTGCAAATAATGAGCAGTAACCCCTAAATAAGTGGTAACGGTCATCATCTCACTCCAAATATCGCAGGTTAATGCCACGTGATCTACATTGTCAAATATATTTTCTACTTTCAAACGCATTACACTATAAAAGTGTTCGAATTGTGCTTCAAGGGTATCTACATGAGGAATTTTAAATGATGGACACGCTTGATGCATCAATTTTTTAAACCCACGCCCTTTCACAATGTCAAACGGTCTTTTATCAACGCAAATAAAATAAAGCAAACATATGCAGAGTTTCAAATGATCTTTTCCTCCATCCAAATAAGAGTATTTTCGTTCCATTGATTATACAATTGAAAGTTGCCTTTTTTGGAAGTAGTGCATAGGTTTCTTCTAACTCACCATCACCACTGATTAATATTGGAATTCTCTCGACATCAGATGGTGAAGGAGCTGTTAACAATGTATCTGATTTAGGTGCTTTCGATGTACTTGTTGATGGTTGGGGTTCGTGATCACGACTCGGTAAATTCGACAGTTCTAACTTTTTTTGAATCGTCGACATCGTCGTTTGTTTTTTATCTCCTTTTACACTAAAAAAAATATATAAAATAATCAGTTTCGTGCGCCTATTAAATTACTACAAAACAAATTTTAGGTTATATAAATAAGGACCATATAATCATTAAAAAAAAATTACCTTGAGGCATCAGAATTAGGGTGTTTCTTTAAATGTTTATTCATGTTTGACGTATTTCCTGACGATTTTAAGGTTTTGAAACAAATCTTACATTTCACTTTGTCTGTTAATCTTGACGAAATACTGCCAAACGTCACTCTTGGTAGGCGGCATTCTTTGGATATTGCAATGATTCAAATTCCGATACAAATACATAATAATTGTGAGTGCTGTTCTGAATAGGTTGAAATATCAATAAGTCAATTATCATTTATCAATAATCGAATCGAATTTATCGACAATCCATCGAAGTTAACTTTAACGCTGATACTATCGGGACAGATTTCAAGGTATTTCTTTATGAAACGGAGAATAGGAATACTTTCCTATACCCCAAAATGAACATATTCACCACCGTTATTTAATTTAATGGCATCGGTGGCATTTTTTGGAGTGCCCAATAATGTGCGAATATTTACATTATTTCAATGAAAAATTGAAATGTTTCGACATAACCTCAAAACTGATTGTTAACAATTGCAAGAATTTATCGAAAAGAATACAACTTTCACTATGTTAATCGTCTGAGTATTTTCTTAGAGCAACTCTGATCACTTTTTCCAACTTTTCACTAATGTATTGTAATAATTATAACTATAATTAATAAATATTTGCACTGATTTGCACTATTTCACTATAACTTCGAACGTATTTTGACACCGCGGATGATGCCGGTTGGTATCAATGCACCATGACAAATGTAATAATACTTGATTGTAGGTTAAGGATTTGTATATCAAACAAAGAAAATGCAAAATAAGATCAAATTGAATAAATTATTATAATTTAATCATTTTCATTTCACCACTGTCTGCCACTAGTGGGTACGCCAACTATATACACGTTTTTTACACAAGCGTCCTAGATCTGTGCCGTTCGGGTCCTTCCGGGTCTCCTCGATATCCACCGTCACGGTTCGCTTACAGTAGTTCGTGATGAAATTTTATAGCGTGGACAAATGACGCTCATAAATCTTTTCAATCCTGATTTTTCTACATAAGATAGAGGCATGTTGTCTTTACAAATCATGTAGATCAAAGCTTGATTTATTTGGCTAGTTTTATGACCCTCTGCTAAATTGAGAAAAATAATAAAATTAGAACATCCTCATAGAGCTAAAACGTAAACAATACAGTAATCTAATCTAAAAAAAAAAAATACCTTCATAGCTTGAACTTTTTTCAAACATATCTATGAGTGTAAACTGTTTCCACAAGTCTTTACTCTGACCATCTTTGGAGGATTCAGTCTGAAAAAAATCATTGAATATTTTGTATATATTTCATTACACTTGTCGTCATAAATAGTATTAAGGTTAAGTGAAAACACCAAAATTTAAATTTATCGATATCGATACTTTTAGTAATTACACATCATTAGTTGACTGGAACTGGTTATTGGTTATAAACAATTAATATTTAGATTCTAAAGCTACGTTTGATCTTGCGCAAATAAAATACTTACACCAGTATCATCGTAAATCGCAATTTCAAACAATTCCATGAAGTTATTTTCTATCTCAGCAGGTTTATTAGTATTGGTAATAGTTGAATTAGTAGACGAAACAGGTGAACTAGTTCTTGTTAATGGTGTAATATTCACTTCACTTGACCTTGAGTTTTTATTTTTAAGTTGCAAAAACGCATGGTGATGCTTATTTTTAAGATGTGTAGATAAATTCGTCGTATTGCCACTGGTTTTATAAATTTTCCCACACACATTACATGAAACGTTTTGTCTATTTTTTTGAAAAAGTTCCATTCAACACTAGACATGACTGGAATGCTCGAATTATTTTGTTCACATACGTGAATTAATTATTGATTTAATTAGTTAGATTGTTTGAGAACTATAATCAACTCAAATGCAGGCAGAAATACGCTCGCGTTGAGGTTATAATACGGATAACAGACGGATAGTTGATTGAAGCACAGACACTGACACTGAAATGACATTGACAGACAGAGTTGCCAACTTAAAAGCCAACTTAGGTACCAAATTAAAACGCCCTAAATCGAGTCGACCAAAGACAAAAAAATGTAATTTGTTAAAAAATGTTAGTATAAAAAAAGTATTCTTTTTTAGGATTTTTTAATTATAAAAAATATGGGTTCTTATACCTTTTCAATACTTGTAATTTGATATCGATACCTCGATACATCGAAACATTAAATATCGCTCAAATATATCGATACTTTGAAAAAATAATATGGATATATCGATATTTTTTCGACGAGCCTCTACCACCGTGTGCTCGACATCCTATTAGTGCTGTTCTATACTACTCAAATATAGGATATAGGGGTGTGAAGGTGAAGCAGGCATAACACTATCAATTCTATGTCAACTCTGTCCCCTCCTACTCTCAATACTTCCTAGGAGGTTGAATCGTTGAAATAAACTAGTTTTTTAACTAGAACCCGTTGACGAAAAAAACGTCAGCGAGATCCGGCTTGTATCAAGTACTGATTGGTTTTTATATTCTACATAATATTCGAATTTTTTGATAGCAATAATTAAAGATACCAAATTTGTAAAAAATTGCAATATTCAATAATATAACACATTCCACTAATTTATAAGCATACGTTTGCCTGGACTTTAAGCACGGCGGACGTTTGATTTCTGAGAAGGTGACAAATCACGCCCCAAAATGCCATTAAATGAAATTAGTTTTTGTATGGAAAACATAACCTGAAAGATATTGGCTGCTCAATAAAATATATCAAATATATTAATTTTAAACAACATTGTATTTTCATTTGGAAGAGTCTTGCATGTCAATCCACCACATAAAAAGCATAACTCGTGTTGTTTTAGTAAATCTAGAATATAGTTTGAAAGTGATTTTTTTTTAATTTATAAAGGATAAGATATTAAATTGTGAATTGCCACTATGTGAATATTTATAATTTTATTCATGAATTTCTTGTTAAACGAAAATAAATCTTAATGATGTGCGCGTTGGTAAATCAGTTAAAGTCCAGTTTTGCAAATTACTATTATTATTTATTGTACTATACTATCATTATCTAATGTATTGTTAATGGTAAAGCATCAGTTGTTTTCTTGAACTGTAAATTTTTCTTCGAAATTCATCTCTGAATATGTAAAATTAGTTAAAATGTATTGGACCCATGAGAAGGTATTAGAATAACAGTTTGTCTACAGGATGAAAATTGATTACGTTGATGAAACAAAAGATAATGGACTATTAAATTAAAGCAACAACATGGTCATTAATTATACTTCGGCAGTTATAAAAATAATTTACAGATATGATTGTCTTAATTTATTAACAGTACCTAATTAATGATAATAAAATAATATCGATTTGTGATTTTATTGCTATCAGATTAAAAACAATTAAGTTTATTGACAGTCTTAGATTTAAATATATAATTTATTTAAATATGAAAATAATAAGAAAAAAGTTAATATTTGTTATAAGACACATTTATTTTAATTGAAACAACATGGACATAAAATGGGTCATGGAAGGAATTAATCTTGCATCAGACAAATGACTAATAAGAGGAGAGGCATTAATATACACAATGATTATGATTAATATATCAAATTTTATGACTGGATCTGTATGGCTGAAGATCATTTGCCATCATTGTAATGGCAATAATTTGATTCCTTTGGTGTGTCAGACTATTTGAAACATGTCTTTTGTATGTAATCTTGCCAAGCTCTTATTATAGACAAGGACATTCAACTAAGTCAATACAACATCAATAGTTTTTGCTCAAATAGGAATGCAACCCATCTGAAGTGCCTATTTTGAATGACATTGCTCATTTAATATATTTTCGTTAATGTTCAATTTATTTGGATACTATCAAGATTTGAGCATAGTCAAGGTATAAGAGATTTATCTACATAAAGTAATATCATATGTTAAATAAAATGATAGCCTCAGTTAAGGCGAAGACGGAAGTTATGTAGTTAAAAAAGGTTTTGATCTTTCGGGCTTCCATACATGATCAATCAGAAGCATTATTTCATATTATGCGGATTCACTGACCATGGATCAAATAGTTGTATATGTATCCTTGCTTTTTATGATATATACGAGTCACCAAGGAAATACAGTAGGACACTATGAGCACTATGAGCAAGTTGAGGAATATTGACTATTCCTGAAATCAAGAGTTGGAAAGGGGTTTAAGAAAGAAAAAGCCGACGATCCTCAATAATGCCTTTATGATATAGATGTTTACATCATCCAAGATTGCAGAGAAAAATGGCCAGCTAATGTGATTTCACCATATTTGGTTGAACCACATTAAAAATTAGATGTGAATTCTAATTAAAAAAATGTAACAAAATGCTGATGATAAATCCGATTAACGGTAACGAAATGAAGAGAATAGAGCTATGTATTGAACAAATAAATTAATATAGTTTATATGAATAATAGATAGTTTATTAAATAAAATTAAACAAATATGAAGCATATCATGATTATGCTTAAATAATATTATGAATTAAATATTAAATAAAATTTTATCTGTATGACTTATTGACAAAGAAAATATTTCTATACTGCTTATAAAAATTATTCAAAGTCGTGTGAAGATTAACTTGTTCAATTCAATTTGATGATGACAAATTCTTTTGCACCACCACCAGAATATTTAATCTCTGCTGTTTAATCTTTACCGAATTATTTGTTATTTGACATATATCACAAAATGGGTAAAAATAATATATGAAGGAAATTGAGAAAAGCAGAATGGATATTATGTAAAGAAAAAATAAGATTATATAAAATCAATTCGCCATGATTCGACGATATTTACAATCGATATTAATAAACTTGAGTAATAGTTGCAAATACTGAGAAATGCTTGGAGGATAATAAATTACTATTACGAAAAAATACCTTTAACTAATTTTAAATATTCAATAAGCAATAGAACATGTAACCGGTAAGATATATTGTTTGCATTTGATCAATATTTATAATTGGAAAACTATACACACTCAAATACAAATAAGTAACCATATTTATGTTTCATTGTAGTAATGTGAATGTTAAATTATATAAATCAATTCAATAATAATACAATTAGTTATTATATACAGTAATATAATACCACATATTTTCGCTATATTGATAATTAAAACAAGGATTTTTGTCTTAATAATTTTACGCTCATATTTACATTTATATTTACTACTATACATGTACATATATTTATATTTTTAACGCCGCATAAGATTTATTTTTGGTCATACCATATTCTGAACAATTTGCAATAAATTCCTCCTTTTATATTATATATATTAGAAACTGGATATATTAGAAATTTTCTGGTTCGATATACATTTTAATATTTTATGTCCTGATTTTGAATTTATATTTTATTCGAGCATGGTTTTTATGTCGTTGCTTGAATCATGTAATAAACTCTAGCCGAATATTTTACTTTTCAAATGTAAACGATTGAGAAATTTTGAAAAAAAAAGGATTTGGCGTCGGTGTCTTTCAGATCAATTTCACGAATTCTCATAAACAAATTACATATATCAAATTATATTTTATATACACCTTCAGAGATTCAATGGAAAGTTGTTTCAATGAAAAATTTACAATGGTCGTTTTGGCTATACGGTTTGTTTCCTTCCTCAACAATCTTTTGGCAAGACTTTTATCTTTTTAAATCTCGAAATCGATTTTTTTATATTGTATTCTTAAACTCTCAACCGGTTATACATTTTGTATATCTCAGTAAAAATGAAGTGTTTAGTAGTGTTACCATACAAACGCAGTCAACGTGTCATTTTCAAATGCTCTCCAATTTACCTACTTTCCACATCCAAAAATCTTTAAACTCGGCGATCGGACGAGAACTCTAGTGTTCAGTTAAAACTCTAGTTTCTTTATACATAGATTAAAAAATAACTTAAGCATAAATGAATAGTTTGAGAGAGGCTTCTATGGATTATCATCGCTTCTGCGATTACGACCGGAAATTTATTTCTAAAGATACGGTATTTTTTGTCACCTGAAGAATTTATATACAATGCTGATTTTTTTATAGAGACAAAATAAACATTTATCATTACATGATAACATATGTAAAAACTTATAACAATAAAAATATTGTCTACTAGCTGACCCGGCGAACGTTGTTTTGCTAAGTTAGGTATTTCTAAGCAACTTCTAAAGAATAAAAAAAAAGAATACTTTATTTTAGGAGTGTAAGGATGTATAGTTTGAATGGTACAGACAATGAGGTATTATAAACACAATAAACTTCAAAGTCTACTTGTATAATAATACATTATATAATTCATAATAACAATATTCGTTTGATCATATTTTGTTAATACAATCAAACTGGAAGTTTCATACACTTTCTACAAAAATATGGTATAATTCAATCCAAGTCTTTTTTAATCTTTAGCCGTAGTCAATGTTCAGTTGGTCATTTTTGCCTCACACAGATGTAAGTTTTTGAAGTGTTGAATCTCACTCAAAATTAACATTACATTTTATAAAACAATTAAATAGTTAAAATTTATATTAAGGTCTCGTGAACTAAATCACAGTGCTCACAACCCAAAAAACTAACAACAAAAGGAAATACTTTTGTTATGAATTTTCAAAGATTACCGTTTATCTCCTGATAGCAAAGTCATAAAAATCAAGGTTATAGCTGGTTATACGTCTTTTCCCCTCTACTTTCAAATATTGTTGTTGAACAATGCTAAACTTTACTAATTTTTAAGATATTGGTGGTGAATCTTATTAACCCCAGATCTTCATATATTACTATCCATTCTTCGATAAATTCATAGAAAAGTTTTCCAGTTTATTCTTCAAAATTAGTGGAAAATAACCATTATTGAATTATATTTTACATTGCATTATCCAATGATTGTTGAAGTTCTTCATATTTTTCAATTTGTAGAGTGATTCAATAAAACATGAACGATACCTGACTGTGTCTAAAATGCATGGATTTTGACATATCTTTTGAAAGGAATACCTTCAGAATTGTACTCATTTTTCTGCTATACTCGTTCTAGTACCCGAACTGACCATACATTTAATTGAATGCGAGCATTATAATCAATTTTCAAAATATTTTATTCCAGAGAACTTGTAATTATGTGCATTGACATTTTTACAGATGTGTGTTCCAAAGTTCTATTATCAACCGAATCATCTTATTTGAGTAGTGGTCTGTTATATCTGGGAATAAGTTATTTGACAAAATGCCCCCTTTGATCGATTCCAAATTTAGGTCTTTAATTTAAATAATCTAAATAGAATAATAATATAATCTAGAAAATATTTTATAAATACTAATGAATATAAAATTATGCAATTAAGACTGAGCCCAATCCGTACAGCCATGTTAACGTTTTACCCCGAATTGTTATGTAGCTATATAAAATGGACATTTCTTCTTTATGAATTTGATTGAACATATGTACATTTCCAACATGAGTACATATTGTGATAAATTTCAATGTGTTTATTTTGATTTTCCTTTTTTACAATCGTGTATCCAAATTAGTGGCATTTGTTATCACCATGACTTGTATGTAGTATGCTCGGGAAGTAATTGAGATTTTTATGAATATGATTTCTAAAATTACTATCTGTGTTATAATCCAATTTTCTTATTCATATCGCTGTCTATTACAACTTGCAATAAGTGATTAGACAGAAATGTCTATGGAGTCCCCTTCGATGAATTCCAAATTTAGGATCTCGATTTGAATAACCTAAATGCAATAATAATATGATTCATAAAATGTTTTGGCAACACATTATTCACAATTGTAATGAAAAATTTGTATTGTAAATAGATTGTACTGTAAATATTTGTAATGATTACTTCTATATCTAATTAAACTGCACTTATGTTGATGTCACATGTCATAATGCGATCTTCATAAGCAATTTTCAAGCAACTTTGTTTCCGAAGAACTTGTACTTCTATGTACACATAATTGAGATTTTTATGAATATGATTTCTAAAATTACTATCTGTGTTATAATCCAATTTTCTTATTCATATCGCTGTCTATGGTGTCCTCTTCGATGAATTCCAAATTTAGGATCTCAATTTGAATAACCTATATGCAATAATAATATAATTCAGAAAATGTTATGGTAACACACTATTCACATTAAACCAATAAGTACTTGCACAGCACAGCGTTTGAAACAAATTTATTTATTTATTTTTTCATAAGCAAGCCTTAATCAATCAATAATAATAGTATTATTTCAAGCTGTTGATAAAAGAATACAAATAGGCAGTGAGCAAACACTTGAGAATTAAATGAAAACCTCATAAAAAATCAAAATAAGCATTCTTATTAACATTTAAAAACATATAAATAATTAAATTTTAAGATTAAAAGAATAACACATAATCTGTTCCAACTTGACAACCATCTATTTGACGTGAGTAGGCGATACTCGATACATCTGTCATTTGAATAATATTGTATGGGAAGCCATTTTGAATCAAGTGCTGTTTACCAAAAATTTTCAAATTAAAAATGTAAAGTTTCTACGCAGATTTGAAATATTATCTCACCTTTTGGACAATCTCTGGATTGGCACGAATTTTTCGAGACTAAGACTGGCCAAATCGATTCAGCCGTTTTCGAGTTTTATTCGGACATTTGAAAGAGAGCTCCATTTTTATATATAAGATATCGCTATTAATCTTATTCCTTGCAATTGCTCTAGCCTTTTTCCACTATGGGCAGCTGAAAACCATAAAATTTTAAATTAGTTTTTACTTTGTCCATTGATGTTTTTTTTTGAAAATACATGATCGGCTGTCGAGATTATTAATGGATTTTCATTTTGATTAATTTTTAATTTATTACATCCTGCTACGTTCTCATTTGTGTCCTACAATCTTGCTGTTTCTGGAACTTCCTTTTCTAGTTCTTATTCATTTTATATCATCATTTTCATTTCCGACAAATTATTTAATCAATTCAATCAATCAAAACGTTTATTAATTCTTTTGACTGGCTATAATCGAGTATCAACATCGTCCATTATTAAAAGTTGAGCTCTTGATAATTGTTTGCTTAATTTACTTGCGACATCGCTCGATAGTTCTGCTGAATTCATGCCAAATTGTTTACAAGCTAATGTGAACGGGATGCCACGTGACGAAATTGATTAGGAACTAGTGGGGCGCATGGCATCGTGCCTTAAGGCAAATTGCTGGAACTTCCCGTACCAGAAATTATTTTTTTTTAAAAAGATTAACATTTTTGAAAAAAATTTACTCTGATAAAATTGATTTTTGAGAAACTATAAATTTTTGACAGAAACTTACTTTTTGTTGAAAAATTTATTTTGAAATATTTTGGAAATTCTGAACTTTTTTTCAAAGCAATCGTACTGCTTTAAATGCATAGAGACTGAATATCGAAGCGCGTAAGCGCCGCGTCGTCGTCTAACGGATAAACACTGGTACGGAACCCATAGGAATGTTAACAAAACTTATACTTATTGTTAAAATCTCTATAAAATATCTGATAATTTGATATGCATATGTCTAATGTCTAATGATTATTGTTGACCGCCAAATGTTATTTTTTTTTAGTTTTTTTTACTAGATCTCCGAAATTTACACAAAATTGAAAAAGTGCTCCCGCATAGTCACAGTCTAAACGCATTTGCAAATAATTCTGTGCGACATTTTCACTTATACTGTGCTTAGCTTGGCGGCATTTTCACATTTTTCAATAGTTTTCACAAAATTGGAAAAGTGCTCCAGTACATAAACAGTCTAAACGCACTTGCGTAAACATTTGTACCAGAGTGGCGCTTAGACTGTGCTTAGCCTGGGTGATTTTTTGAATTTTTAGTCCAAAATTACAAAAAAAAATTTTTGAAAAAAAAATTAGAAACAAAAATTTTTTTTTTCCAAAATCAATTATTTTGTTGAAACAAGCAGAAAGTTCTTTGAATCATTTAAATCGGACGCTTAGTTCTCTCAAAAACTGCCATTTTTTTAAAATTTAGCTCTGTATCTCCGAAACCTCTGGGCCTACCTTTGCCAAAAACTAATCAGCACATCTCCCTATCAATAGGAATCGAATGTTTTTCAAACTATTCAAATCGGTTGATCCGTTCTCTCAAAAACTCGCTTTCTATTATTTGCACTTTTTGCTCCATATCTCCGTAACGGCTGGACCTGCCTTTGCCAAAAACTAATCAGCACATCTCCCTATCAATAGGAATCGAATGTTTTTTAAACCATTCAAATCGGTTGATCCGTGCGCCCGAAAACGTGGACGAAAAAAAGCGGACATACAAAACACACACACACACACACATCCATTTTTTCTGAAGTATGACAAAATGTTCAGAAACCTTCAAAACGTCGAGAAATGTAAAAATTTTTGATTTCGATTTTTGGACGATTACTATAACTTACCCTACGGGAAGTTAACAGTACCACTATTTTATTTAAATACCCTCCGGGGGAAGACTCTCGAAGTAATTTATCTCTTGGTATGTATTTATTACTTTTCCCTACACCGGCCGATCCGATTAAAAATATTTGAAAGGGTATATTTTCTATTTTGAACTCTTGATATATGCACTATCAACTCCCGCTACTTAATATTCAATTGTCGCACAATGTCATTATATTTTTAATTTCTTATAATATAAAAATTACTTTGATTATCATCAATTGTCCTTTTATGATCAACTTCTCGTAACTCATTTCGCCGAGGAATGACAAATAATATTTTCTCTCTATAATAAATGGCTAAATGGTTGTTTTCATGATTGAATTTACGGAACATAGATTTTGTATCAAAAAACTTGGGTAACAATTTAAATTTACGACAACGCAAAAGAAAATTTCGTTTGTTAATAGCATTAATTAATTTTAGATTCAAAGAAGAGAAAGTAGAAAGTTTTACCCTGGTATGGTATCCATAATGTAACTCCACAATATTGAAAAAGGTAAGTTGATCTTGAGAATGGTTCAAAGGTGTCCGTGAAAAATAGGCAGGTACAAAACAATCGTAGTTAGAAGACGAAGAAAAATCTTGATAAACATTTACAGTATGAGATCTTGTGAAATGTTGTAGTGGAGAAAAAACTTCATCCTTTGAAGGCCTAGGAGTAATATGATGAAAGTTTTGTCGACGTTGATACATATTTGTAATTTTTTTGCAGCCCAACCGTCGAATTAAAAAAAAGATTAAATAACAAAATTATTTATTCCATTATACGTTTCGACACTTGATGTGTGTCATCATTCAGTAATCTATATATAATATATAATAATATATAAAAATATGAATATAAAAAGGAGGAAATTATACATACCAAACCAGGAAAAAACAGGAAACATTAGTTATGATGTAAAAATTGATATTAACACTAAATTTTTGTAAAATAATAAAATACTATTAATTAACAAACGAGAAATAGGAGGCGAACATATTGCCCTCCTATATTTGATGTTATGGTAGCATAGCGTTGTGTGTACTATCAAGGTTAAAAGTACAACGCAGCGCAGTGTAGGCCACGCGCGCGTATGGGAGTGGGAGGAGTAGCAAGAACGAAAGGGGAAAGAAAAACAGAGAAGAAACATAACGAATGAAAGATTCTAAAACTGTATTGAATTACTTTTCATGAAATTAATAATTACTTTGTAACTATCATGTAAGAGATGAGAGGAATTACGTTTGTTTACACAAGACGTATTAAGGGATATATTATATATTATATATATTATATATATATATATATATATATATATATATATATATATATATATAAAGCGAGAGGTTTTTCTTCAGATGGTGAAATAATATAATAAAATTGTTTCTTGGGCATCCATCCAGTAATTAAAAAACAGTTTTAATGAAAAATGTTTTTATTTAAAGAACATACGTTTCGGGTCTTGATTTGACCCATCTTCAGTGCTACAATTAAATAATTCAGGGTTACAAATTAAAACAATATAAAAAAATACATAATTAACAGACAAAAATAAGTAAAACAATGTATATGAAAAGTATATATGAAAAACAACCATAAAATAAACAATGTAAAGAAACTCACCATACAAATAAACTTTGAAAAACAACAAAAAACACAAAATTGCACGAAAAAATAAATAAAAGTGAAATAAAAAATTGATGAAACGTCGAGTTATGAAAATTTTTAAAAAAATTGTAAAATTAAAATGAATGATATATTTTATTATAAAAAAGCTTATTCCAAACGAACATGTTGTTAGTTTGGAAGTTGTATTACGAATGTGTACGAGGTAAAATGTGTGCGAACGTGTTTGCGGAAAATACTGGAAACTGTATCGTCATTGGTGAGAGAACGGGATAGAGAGAATTTTGGTGGTTCCATATTACGAAGATTTTCTCAACGATCATGCGCAGTAGGAACATAGTAAAAAATTTATACATGTGCAAGACATCCATAATCAAATCCCAAAAATATGTGAATGAAGAGAAAATTATTAAGAAAAAGTATAGATATTAACAGAAAAACGATAATAGTTATGGAACGATAAAAGTTACATAAAAAATTATAACATAACATATATATGTATATATAAACACAAAACAATAAATGTAATATATGTATACACATACACAAACACATATATGCATACACAATAGAATATGTAGAATACATAAAAGAAATGTTAGGATGTATTGCGCATATTGAAAAAATTATTTGAAGCATCGCGGTAAATATTGCAAAGAGAAGCCGAATCAAATCGTTTGTTAATAGAAGGTAATATTTGTATGAAAATACTCTCAGCGAACTTCCTGCGTAAAATGTTAGATTCACGATGAATAACTCTTGGATTGGTGAAATTAAAAGAATGTTTAAATTTGGAGACATGCTCGGTGATCATGGTTTTATTTTGTTTTCTGTTCAAACTATTAAGTTCGTGTTGGCGCATTCTTTTTGAGAGAAATTGTGAAGTTTCTCCAACATAACAGCTTGAACAATCATTACAATCAATGACATATACGACGTTTGAAGTGCGGGAAATAGGGGTAGGAGTTTTTAAATTAGTGTATAAGTCTGAGAGAGTGTGTCCAGTCGAACACACTAGCTTCAGACCAACGGATGAAAAAAGTTTTTTCCATGAGTGGAAAAGGCAGTCAATGTACGGTAATGAGATGAAGGAATTGAGAGATAGTGAATTTTCAGGAGGCTTCACAAGGTTTTGTGAAATGATACTATTTTGTTGTGATTGGGAGGTAAATAAGGAAGCTGTACGGAATTTATTACGAAGAAAGGGTAATCTATTATTTATTACTGAGCGTAAAAGTTGTAGTGGATAGGAATTATTTTGAAGGGTAGAATATATCAAATTAATATTTTTTTCCCAATGTGATGGATGAGAAAGAAGGATGGCATGATCTAGTAAGTTGATGATGGATGCAATCTTGGTAGATTTGGGGTGATAGGAATGGTAGTTTAAATAGCGTCCAGACCAAGTGGATTTTTGATACCAACATGTAGTGATAGAGTTGTTATTTATGAAAAGAGTAATATCTAAAAAATTAATGGAGTTGTTAAATTGAGTCTCTAAGGTAAAACTAAGGTGTGAGTCAAAATTATTAAAAGAATTTAGGAAATTGGTTATGTTATAAGTAGGAATGCAAGTTAAAATGTCGTCAACGTAACGTTTGTAAAAAAGAGGTACATATGACAAGGTATTAAGAGTAGAGTTCTCTAGGAACTGCATACAAAGTTCAGCAAGAGGGGCACTCAAACTGGAACCCATTGGGGTGCCAAATTTTTGTTTAAAAAAGGAGTCGTTGAACGAAAAATAAGTATTGGAAATAATGAATTTAATACATTTCAGGAACCAAGAAAAATTGAAATCTGTGTGTTTGCTGATATCAGCCCATTTATGGTCTATGGCAGAGAGGATAAGGTCAGGTGAAATGTTAGTGAAGAGGGAAACAACATCTAAACTTATAAAGGAAAAATCAGATGGTACATTGAGGGAGTTAAGTTCGGGAATGAGTTCAAAAGAATTTTTGACAAAATGGGGAGAATTATGAGTGATATTGGACAAAATTGAACTAATAAATTTGGATAATTTGCAAAGAGGGGAATTTAAGTCAGCAACTATTGGTCGAAGGGGAAAGCCATCTTTGTGGATTTTGGGAAGACAATAAAGTTTTGGGGAAATGGGATTGTAAGTTTTTAATTGTAGAGAGAGAGGTTTGGGAATTTGTTTGTTTTCTATGAGTGAATCAATGAATTTCAAAGTATTCCGATTTATAAGGTCGGTGGGATCTGAATTTATAGGCTCGTAAGTGTTTATATCAGCTAGGAGGGACATGGATTTGGAAATATAGTCATCTTTGTTCATGATAACCGTCATGTTACCCTTATCTGCCCTGGTAACAACAATTTCTGGGTGTTGTTTGATAAAGGATTTGCAAAGGTGGATATCTTTGAGTAATTCTTTATGTTGATGAAAGTTAGAAATGTCAAATTTGAAAAATGAATTAAGTTGGTTGCAAAAAATAGATTTAATGCGGTTTTTTTCATTGATATCTTTTAAATTACGTAAACTATATTCTAAAGAGCTAAGTGTTTTGACAAAATTAAACGATTTTTTCTGTTGTGGAATGGAAAATTTGGGACCTAATGCTAAAATATTCAAAACATTGGATGGGATGTCTAAATCTGAAATGTTTTTAACCCATTTATTGATGATATCAGGGTTTATATTTAATTTGGATTCGTTAGACTTTTTCGAATAAAGGGTATTGAATTTTTTAATGAAGGATTTTTTTGACATATTAAAAGAATTATTGAATCTAGAGTTTTCGAAATCTAAAAAATTGTTAATGTCAATGTGATTATTAATAGTGGAAAATAAGGATTGGATGTTGTAATTTAGAGATTTATTTATGTTATCAATAGAGGTAATGCAATGTTTGATTTCTAGATTCAGCAACATAAAGGAGAAAGAAAGCTTTTTATTTTTAAAATAATTGGAATTTAGATGATCAAAGTTTGTTAATTTGAAATCAAAGGATTTTGGTAGGAGTTTTTCTTTACGACAACGAAGTAAAAAAGTTCTTTTGTTGGTGACGATAGCCAGTTTTGAGAAAAGGTTTGAAATAGTTTTAAATAAAATGAGTTTGGTAGGTCCATAGCAATGGAAAATGTACTCGAAAAAAGATGGAAAAGAGTAAGGAATGCATTGTGTAAAACTATTATGAAAATAATTGTTGTAACGGTAAATTGACGAATTATTGAAATTATTATAATTCTGTGTGTAAGTTGGATATTGATAAGAGGAACGATTATTATGTCTTACCTTATTTGTATGGAGAGCACTATTCACATATATAGTATTGAAATTATGGTTATTTTGAAAATTCATGTTGTTAAAATTAAAAAACACTTGTAAAAGTTCTTGAAAATGATCAAAATCTTGGATTTGTAACTTCAGTGTAGTATTGGTTATGAGTGTCCTAACAAGGAAGTCTTGATATGTAGGTTTCGTAAGAGTCTTAAAACTTGTAGAATATTTGAAAAACAGTGTCTTGAGAATGAACAAAAAAATCTTGAATATTTTATGTTGAAATTGTCCAATTTTTCAGCCCTTGGATTATATAAAGCGAGAGGTTTTTCTTCAGATGGTGAAATAATATAATAAAATTGTTTCTTGGGCATCCATCCAGTAATTAAAAAACAGTTTTAATGAAAAATGTTTTTATTTATAGAGAACATACGTTTCGGGTCTGGATTTGACCCATCTTCAGTGCTACAATTAAATAATTCAGGGTTACAAATTAAAACAATATAAAAAAATACATAATTAACAGACAAAAATAAGTAAAACAATGTATATGAAAAGTATATATGAAAAACAACCATAAAATAAACAATGTAAAGAAACTCACCATACAAATAAACTTTGAAAAACAACACAAAAACACAAAATTGCACGAAAAATAAATAAAAGTGAAATAAAAAATTGATGAAACGTCGAGTTATGAAAAATTTTAAAAAAATTGTAAAATTAAAATGAATGATATATTTTATTATAAAAAAGCTTATTCCAAACGAACATGTTGTTAGTTTGGAAGTTGTATTACGAGTGTGTACGAGAGTAAAATGTGTGCGAACGTGTTTGCGGAAAATACTGGAAACTGTATCGTCATTGGTGAGAGAACGGGATAGAGAGAATTTTGGTGGTTCCATATTACGAAGATTTTCTCAACGATCATGCGCAGTAGGAACATAGTAAAAAATTTATACATGTGCAAGACATCCATAATCAAATCCCAAAAATATGTGAATGAAGAGAAAATTATTAAGAAAAAGTATAGATATTAACAGAAAAACGATAATAGTTATGGAACGATAAAAGTTACATAAAAAATTATAACATAACATATATATGTATATATAAACGCAAAACAATAAATGTAATATATGTATACACATACACATACACATATATGCATACACAAAAGAATATGTAGAATACATAAAAGAAATGTTAGGATGTATTGCGCATATTGAAAAAATTATTTGAAGCATCGCGGTAAATATTGCAAAGAGAAGCCGAATCAAATCGTTTGTTAATAGAAGGTAATATTTGTATGAAAATACTCTCAGCGAACTTCCTGCGTAAAATGTTAGATTCACGATGAATAACTCTTGGATTGGTGAAATTAAAAGAATGTTTAAATTTGGAGACATGCTCGGTGATCATGGTTTTATTTTGTTTTCTGTTCAAACTATTAAGTTCGTGTTGGCGCATTCTTTTTGAGAGAAATTGTGAAGTTTCTCCAACATAACAGCTTGAACAATCATTACAATCAATGACATATACGATGTTTGAAGTGCGGGAAATAGGGGTAGGAGTTTTTAAATTAGTGTATAAGTCTGAGAGAGTGTGTCCAGTCGAACACACTAGCTTCAGACCAACGGATGAAAAAAGTTTTTTCCATGAGTGGAAAAGGCAGTCAATGTACGGTAATGAGATGAAGGAATTGAGAGATAGTGAATTTTCAGGAGGCTTCACAAGGTTTTGTGAAATGATACTATTTTGTTGTGATTGGGAGGTAAATAAGGAAGCTGTACGGAATTTATTACGAAGAAAGGGTAATCTATTATTTATTACTGAGCGTAAAAGTTGTAGTGGATAGGAATTATTTTGAAGGGTAGAATATATCAAATTAATATTTTTTTCCCAATGTGATGGATGAGAAAGAAGGATGGCATGATCTAGTAAGTTGATGATGGATGCAATCTTGGTAGATTTGGGGTGATAGGAATGGTAGTTTAAATAGCGTCCAGACCAAGTGGATTTTTGATACCAACATGTAGTGATAGAGTTGTTATTTATGAAAAGAGTAATATCTAAAAAATTAATGGAGTTGTTAAATTGAGTCTCTAAGGTAAAACTAAGGTGTGAGTCAAAATTATTAAAAGAATTTAGGAAATTGGTTATGTTATAAGTAGGAATGCAAGTTAAAATGTCGTCAACGTAACGTTTGTAAAAAAGAGGTACATATGACAAGGTATTAAGAGTAGAGTTCTCTAGGAACTGCATACAAAGTTCAGCAAGAGGGGCACTCAAACTGGAACCCATTGGGGTGCCAAATTTTTGTTTAAAAAAGGAGTCGTTGAACGAAAAATAAGTATTGGAAATAATGAATTTAATACATTTCAGGAACCAAGAAAAATTGAAATCTGTGTGTTTGCTGATATCAGCCCATTTATGGTCTATGGCAGAGAGGATAAGGTCAGGTGAAATGTTAGTGAAGAGGGAAACAACATCTAAACTTATAAAGGAAAAATCAGATGGTACATTGAGGGAGTTAAGTTCGGGAATGAGTTCAAAAGAATTTTTGACAAAATGGGGAGAATTATGAGTGATATTGGACAAAATTGAACTAATAAATTTGGATAATTTGCAAAGAGGGGAATTTAAGTCAGCAACTATTGGTCGAAGGGGAAAGCCATCTTTGTGGATTTTGGGAAGACAATAAAGTTTTGGGGAAATGGGATTGTAAGTTTTTAATTGTAGAGAGAGAGGTTTGGGAATTTGTTTGTTTTCTATGAGTGAATCAATGAATTTCAAAGTATTCCGATTTATAAGGTCGGTGGGATCTGAATTTATAGGCTCGTAAGTGTTTATATCAGCTAGGAGGGACATGGATTTGGAAATATAGTCATCTTTGTTCATGATAACCGTCATGTTACCCTTATCTGCCCTGGTAACAACAATTTCTGGGTGTTGTTTGATAAAGGATTTGCAAAGGTGGATATCTTTGAGTAATTCTTTATGTTGATGAAAGTTAGAAATGTCAAATTTGAAAAATGAATTAAGTTGGTTGCAAAAAATAGATTTAATGCGGTTTTTTTCATTGATATCTTTTAAATTACGTAAACTATATTCTAAAGAGCTAAGTGTTTTGACAAAATTAAACGATTTTTTCTGTTGTGGAATGGAAAATTTGGGACCTAATGCTAAAATATTCAAAACATTGGATGGGATGTCTAAATCTGAAATGTTTTTAACCCATTTATTGATGATATCAGGGTTTATATTTAATTTGGATTCGTTAGACTTTTTCGAATAAAGGGTATTGAATTTTTTAATGAAGGATTTTTTTGACATATTAAAAGAATTATTGAATCTAGAGTTTTCGAAATCTAAAAAATTGTTAATGTCAATGTGATTATTAATAGTGGAAAATAAGGATTGGATGTTGTAATTTAGAGATTTATTTATGTTATCAATAGAGGTAATGCAATGTTTGATTTCTAGATTCAGCAACATAAAGGAGAAAGAAAGCTTTTTATTTTTAAAATAATTGGAATTTAGATGATCAAAGTTTGTTAATTTGAAATCAAAGGATTTTGGTAGGAGTTTTTCTTTACGACAACGAAGTAAAAAAGTTCTTTTGTTGGTGACGATAGCCAGTTTTGAGAAAAGGTTTGAAATAGTTTTAAATAAAATGAGTTTGGTAGGTCCATAGCAATGGAAAATGTACTCGAAAAAAGATGGAAAAGAGTAAGGAATGCATTGTGTAAAACTATTATGAAAATAATTGTTGTAACGGTAAATTGACGAATTATTGAAATTATTATAATTCTGTGTGTAAGTTGGATATTGATAAGAGGAACGATTATTATGTCTTACCTTATTTGTATGGAGAGCACTATTCACATATATAGTATTGAAATTATGGTTATTTTGAAAATTCATGTTGTTAAAATTAAAAAACACTTGTAAAAGTTCTTGAAAATGATCAAAATCTTGGATTTGTAACTTCAGTGTAGTATTGGTTATGAGTGTCCTAACAAGGAAGTCTTGATATGTAGGTTTCGTAAGAGTCTTAAAACTTGTAGAATATTTGAAAAACAGTGTCTTGAGAATGAACAAAAAAATCTTGAATATTTTATGTTGAAATTGTCCAATTTTTCAGCCCTTGGATTATATAAAGCGAGAGGTTTTTCTTCAGATGGTGAAATAATATAATAAAATTGTTTCTTGGGCATCCATCCAGTAATTAAAAAACAGTTTTAATGAAAAATGTTTTTATTTATAGAGAACATACGTTTCGGGTCTGGATTTGACCCATCTTCAGTGCTACAATTAAATAATTCAGGGTTACAAATTAAAACAATATAAAAAAATACATAATTAACAGACAAAAATAAGTAAAACAATGTATATGAAAAGTATATATGAAAAACAACCATAAAATAAACAATGTAAAGAAACTCACCATACAAATAAACTTTGAAAAACAACACAAAAACACAAAATTGCACGAAAAATAAATAAAAGTGAAATAAAAAATTGATGAAACGTCGAGTTATGAAAATTTTTAAAAAAATTGTAAAATTAAAATGAATGATATATTTTATTATAAAAAAGCTTATTCCAAACGAACATGTTGTTAGTTTGGAAGTTGTATTACGAGTGTGTACGAGAGTAAAATGTGTGCGAACGTGTTTGCGGAAAATACTGGAAACTGTATCGTCATTGGTGAGAGAACGGGATAGAGAGAATTTTGGTGGTTCCATATTACGAAGATTTTCTCAACGATCATGCGCAGTAGGAACATAGTAAAAAATTTATACATGTGCAAGACATCCATAATCAAATCCCAAAAATATGTGAATGAAGAGAAAATTATTAAGAAAAAGTATAGATATTAACAGAAAAACGATAATAGTTATGGAACGATAAAAGTTACATAAAAAATTATAACATAACATATATATGTATATATAAACGCAAAACAATAAATGTAATATATGTATACACATACACATACACATATATGCATACACAAAAGAATATGTAGAATACATAAAAGAAATGTTAGGATGTATTGCGCATATTGAAAAAATTATTTGAAGCATCGCGGTAAATATTGCAAAGAGAAGCCGAATCAAATCGTTTGTTAATAGAAGGTAATATTTGTATGAAAATACTCTCAGCGAACTTCCTGCGTAAAATGTTAGATTCACGATGAATAACTCTTGGATTGGTGAAATTAAAAGAATGTTTAAATTTGGAGACATGCTCGGTGATCATGGTTTTATTTTGTTTTCTGTTCAAACTATTAAGTTCGTGTTGGCGCATTCTTTTTGAGAGAAATTGTGAAGTTTCTCCAACATAACAGCTTGAACAATCATTACAATCAATGACATATACGATGTTTGAAGTGCGGGAAATAGGGGTAGGAGTTTTTAAATTAGTGTATAAGTCTGAGAGAGTGTGTCCAGTCGAACACACTAGCTTCAGACCAACGGATGAAAAAAGTTTTTTCCATGAGTGGAAAAGGCAGTCAATGTACGGTAATGAGATGAAGGAATTGAGAGATAGTGAATTTTCAGGAGGCTTCACAAGGTTTTGTGAAATGATACTATTTTGTTGTGATTGGGAGGTAAATGAGGAAGCTGTACGGAATTTATTACGAAGAAAGGGTAATCTATTATTTATTACTGAGCGTAAAAGTTGTAGTGGATAGGAATTATTTTGAAGGGTAGAATATATCAAATTAATATTTTTTTCCCAATGTGATGGATGAGAAAGAAGGATGGCATGATCTAGTAAGTTGATGATGGATGCAATCTTGGTAGATTTGGGGTGATAGGAATGGTAGTTTAAATAGCGTCCAGACCAAGTGGATTTTTGATACCAACATGTAGTGATAGAGTTGTTATTTATGAAAAGAGTAATATCTAAAAAATTAATGGAGTTGTTAAATTGAGTCTCTAAGGTAAAACTAAGGTGTGAGTCAAAATTATTAAAAGAATTTAGGAAATTGGTTATGTTATAAGTAGGAATGCAAGTTAAAATGTCGTCAACGTAACGTTTGTAAAAAAGAGGTACATATGACAAGGTATTAAGAGTAGAGTTCTCTAGGAACTGCATACAAAGTTCAGCAAGAGGGGCACTCAAACTGGAACCCATTGGGGTGCCAAATTTTTGTTTAAAAAAGGAGTCGTTGAACGAAAAATAAGTATTGGAAATAATGAATTTAATACATTTCAGGAACCAAGAAAAATTGAAATCTGTGTGTTTGCTGATATCAGCCCATTTATGGTCTATGGCAGAGAGGATAAGGTCAGGTGAAATGTTAGTGAAGAGGGAAACAACATCTAAACTTATAAAGGAAAAATCAGATGGTACATTGAGGGAGTTAAGTTCGGGAATGAGTTCAAAAGAATTTTTGACAAAATGGGGAGAATTATGAGTGATATTGGACAAAATTGAACTAATAAATTTGGATAATTTGCAAAGAGGGGAATTTAAGTCAGCAACTATTGGTCGAAGGGGAAAGCCATCTTTGTGGATTTTGGGAAGACAATAAAGTTTTGGGGAAATGGGATTGTAAGTTTTTAATTGTAGAGAGAGAGGTTTGGGAATTTGTTTGTTTTCTATGAGTGAATCAATGAATTTCAAAGTATTCCGATTTATAAGGTCGGTGGGATCTGAATTTATAGGCTCGTAAGTGTTTATATCAGCTAGGAGGGACATGGATTTGGAAATATAGTCATCTTTGTTCATGATAACCGTCATGTTACCCTTATCTGCCCTGGTAACAACAATTTCTGGGTGTTGTTTGATAAAGGATTTGCAAAGGTGGATATCTTTGAGTAATTCTTTATGTTGATGAAAGTTAGAAATGTCAAATTTGAAAAATGAATTAAGTTGGTTGCAAAAAATAGATTTAATGCGGTTTTTTTCATTGATATCTTTTAAATTACGTAAACTATATTCTAAAGAGCTAAGTGTTTTGACAAAATTAAACGATTTTTTCTGTTGTGGAATGGAAAATTTGGGACCTAATGCTAAAATATTCAAAACATTGGATGGGATGTCTAAATCTGAAATGTTTTTAACCCATTTATTGATGATATCAGGGTTTATATTTAATTTGGATTCGTTAGACTTTTTCGAATAAAGGGTATTGAATTTTTTAATGAAGGATTTTTTTGACATATTAAAAGAATTATTGAATCTAGAGTTTTCGAAATCTAAAAAATTGTTAATGTCAATGTGATTATTAATAGTGGAAAATAAGGATTGGATGTTGTAATTTAGAGATTTATTTATGTTATCAATAGAGGTAATGCAATGTTTGATTTCTAGATTCAGCAACATAAAGGAGAAAGAAAGCTTTTTATTTTTAAAATAATTGGAATTTAGATGATCAAAGTTTGTTAATTTGAAATCAAAGGATTTTGGTAGGAGTTTTTCTTTACGACAACGAAGTAAAAAAGTTCTTTTGTTGGTGACGATAGCCAGTTTTGAGAAAAGGTTTGAAATAGTTTTAAATAAAATGAGTTTGGTAGGTCCATAGCAATGGAAAATGTACTCGAAAAAAGATGGAAAAGAGTAAGGAATGCATTGTGTAAAACTATTATGAAAATAATTGTTGTAACGGTAAATTGACGAATTATTGAAATTATTATAATTCTGTGTGTAAGTTGGATATTGATAAGAGGAACGATTATTATGTCTTACCTTATTTGTATGGAGAGCACTATTCACATATATAGTATTGAAATTATGGTTATTTTGAAAATTCATGTTGTTAAAATTAAAAAACACTTGTAAAAGTTCTTGAAAATGATCAAAATCTTGGATTTGTAACTTCAGTGTAGTATTGGTTATGAGTGTCCTAACAAGGAAGTCTTGATATGTAGGTTTCGTAAGAGTCTTAAAACTTGTAGAATATTTGAAAAACAGTGTCTTGAGAATGAACAAAAAAATCTTGAATATTTTATGTTGAAATTGTCCAATTTTTCAGCCCTTGGATTATATAAAGCGAGAGGTTTTTCTTCAGATGGTGAAATAATATAATAAAATTGTTTCTTGGGCATCCATCCAGTAATTAAAAAACAGTTTTAATGAAAAATGTTTTTATTTATAGAGAACATACGTTTCGGGTCTGGATTTGACCCATCTTCAGTGCTACAATTAAATAATTCAGGGTTACAAATTAAAAACAATATAAAAAAATACATAATTAACAGACAAAAATAAGTAAAACAATGTATATGAAAAGTATATATGAAAAACAACCATAAAATAAACAAGTAAAGAAACTCACCATACAAATAAACTTTGAAAAACAACACAAAAACACAAAATTGCACGAAAAAATAAATAAAAGTGAAATAAAAATTGATGA